>NC_056742.1:176422885-176520439 GCF_019279795.1 Protopterus annectens | reverse complement strand
TATACTGCAACTAGTATGAAGGAATCATTTTTTTCCACATGATTTTTATATAGTGGTATTTCAATGTCTTTTTAAACATTTTCAGAAGTTTTTAAATGTTATTAACTTGTTTTACTGCTTTAACAACAACGAAAGGGTATTGAAATGATTGGTGCTTTAAGTGACGTTGTTTCCGTTTCTATGCATTCAGTGTTTCTGAGGAAGTTGGTGAACTTTAAACTGACGAAAAGCTCGTAGGAAGCTTAAAGTTTATTAATAAAGTATGTATTTCTTCATTCAAGTGTTACCGGCCTTCTTTCCGGATGTCTTTGAGGAGCGAAGGAGTGTAGTTTCCTTACTTTGGTAAGGAGTTTGTGCGTGTACTTGGTTTGTCGAAGTGTTCTGGAACAAAAGTTTGCCAATATTTTTGTTGGTTTTATAAACATTAAGAAGGCATTGCTCAGGACTACGTACAGTTCATAAGGGGGTGTAGCGGGATATGAGAGAAGAGAGGGAAGAACATGCTGAGGGTTTGTTTAATAAGGTGTGGGTGAACTGTAGCTGGAAAAGGAGAAGCTGGGGGAACTCAAGCCATTGAAGCAGTTTTAGAACAAGGTAATGATGGGACCCGTATGGCGGATTACTAGCAAAATGAGCTATGTTGTTATTAACCAAACTGAAACAAACTTAAGGTGGAATGCATAAATGTGAGTATAGGAGAGGAGTACAAAAGACAGGGTAGAAGGAAAGCCTGTGCCAGAATGGGTAGGGAGTTAGAAGCGAGGAATTTTTTGTTTCTGTAGAGTAGACCCATTTTTGATTTGTCTTTTTAATACAGTCTTGTATATGGAGGTCAAATTTAGTCATCAATTAAAATACCCAGGAGTTTAGTGTGAGAATTGGCTTTAATAAGGGTGGTGTCATATGATGAGATTGAGAAGGTGATTTTATGGCGAGAGAGAGATTTAGGGAGGAATAGGAGGAGTTTGTTTTTTGAGGGCAAAGGATGAGCTGGCTGTCAGTTAGCCATTGTTCAAGATTGTGAAATGTGTTTGGAGTGATATAGTGGAGGTGAGAGATGTTGTCAGAGCAGGAGATAAGGGTAGAGTCATCTGCATATTGTATCAGGGAAGTGGTTGTGCAGGAAGAGTGGAGGCTGTTGAAGATGTTGAAAAGAAGAGGTCCTAGGATAGAGCCCTGGGGGACACCAGTCTGTATAGGGAAGAAAGGGGAGCAGGGTAGAAAGCCAACTGAATGGCTGTAGCCTGTTTGAAAGGTAGCTAGAGAATCAGAGAAAAGAGGAGGAGGAGAGGTTGAGATCAGCTAGTTTAGTTAGTAGTTTAGAGTGTGAGACTGTTATCAAGCACTTTTAAGAGGTCAAGAAAGACATGATACAAGTAGATTTTTGTTTCTGACCTCTGCGAAAATATGAGTAAAAGAGAGAAGGGCTGTGTTTGCACTATGGTTTGTCCTAAAGGCATGTTGAGTAGTGGGTCTGAATGTTGTTGTCTAGAAGATAGTTAAGGAGCGGATTGTGAATGCATTTTTCAAAAATTTTGGAGAGTGGTGAGAGAATGGCTATGGGCTGATAGTTTGACGGATTGGTGGATTCCTCCTTTGTGTAGTGGTATGGTCTAAAGAGACTTCCAAATATCAGGGACAGTAGATTCTTGGATTAACCTATTTGTGTGTAGAGACTGGGTAGGATTATTGAGTGAGCTGCAAGCTTAAGAAAGTGGGGAGGGAGGTTATCTGCAGAGGGGGAGCATGGTTTTAGTTTAAATAGAAGAGATTTTGTATGGGCAGTGGGAACGGGGTTGAGAGAAAAAGGAGAGGTATTGGTAGCGTTGGGAGATGTAGGTAGAAGATTTCTGTCTTGGTCTGTGGGAATTAGTTTGCAAATATATTCAATAAAGTAAGAGTTTAGTAGAGTGGCAGTTTCTTGAGGGGTATTTTATGGATAGGGGTTAGGGGTGGTGGGTTTATCGGAGTGTGCGATATTGTTGAAGGTGTACCAGAATTTTTTAGGGTTGGTGTTTTGGGTGAATAGAGCCTCATAGTACAAATCTTCTCATCTTTGTTGATATGTATTTTTGTGAGATTTCTAAGCTCTTTATAACTTTCCTTAGTGGTGCTTGGATGTTTAGGTTATCGAGGAAAGTATGGCTGAATTCTAGAACTGCATCATTGACAGGAAGATATCTCAGTGTGACCAGTTTATAGACGAGAGACTATTACTAAATGATTGGGTATCAAAGGAGGAAAGGTTGTGACAGTATGTGTGTGTATGCATGTATGTATGTATGTATGTATGTATGTATGTATGTATGTATGTATGTATATATATATATATATATATATATATATATATATATATATATATATATATATATATATATATATATATATTTATATATTTATATCATAGCCCTGGGTATATGCAGGGAGTGTCTGTGTACAAAGATGGGGAGGTGGTCATTCAGGGAGTTGGGTAGTGTGCCTGGGTTTTGTTAGAGGTTTGGATCATAAAAGGAAAAAACAGCAGCAACAAACAGACTAATGCGCCACAAAAAGAATAAATCCACAAACTTGCAAGCTAGTAATGCAAACTTTTTATTCCATAAAGCGCTTTTCGTCTGACTGGATAGCTAGACTTTTCAAAACACAGTATATAACATGATCAGTCAGATGATCTGGCCTACTAATTAGAACAGCTGATCAACACCAACCAATGCATATACGTACCCTCACAGCCTAAGCCAAAATGCCTTAAACACACATACCATGAATTATATCTACTTCTAGATAAATTAAAACCTATTAACATATTTATTAATTTAAATCATAATTTATATATCTATAAATATTCTAAAAACATTCTGAAAACTTATAAAATAGTTCACATACTATATGAAAAGTATAGAAGTCCGAAACCATACCTACGAGTTTCTGACTAATTATGTACATACTCCAAAAAACATGTAATTTAACAGTTAAACTAATCATGCAAACCTCATACATCGCTCCTACTGGGACAAAAAATAATATAATATGCATAACATGTAAAATTCATAAAATGCTTGCTATGTAGAATATTCATTTCTGCCCTAAATGTTTTTTTAAAAAAAACTGCCTTAAAAATATATAGCTGTGATTATCTTAAGACTTTTCAGTTTTAAAATACCTTTGATAGAATACATCTCATTAAGACCTGGATAGAGACATGCGAACGTACGTAGTTGCCAAAACAATTCAATTTTTTCAAGTAACAAATGTACTGGGCCACCTCTAGCACCTGAGGTTACACATTCTATAGCTCTAAACATAAAACCATGATTAGGAAAAGAGTGAGTGTCTAGTTAAGGCATTGTCTAGTTTATTTCTAATGCTATACAAATGTTCATATACTCTGTCCCTCAACTTTCTATCAGTCTTTCCAATATAGAAGGCAGGGCAGCTGTGACACCTAGCAAGATAGACCACTCCTTTTGTATTACAATCACATCTATGTTTAGTAGTATATCTAACCCCTCTGATAGAGGGGTTTGTCCCTAGCTCTATATATCTACAATATGGGCACATATGACATTTATACAGGCCCCCATGTTTTGTACTAAAATTAATAGGTTTATGAGTTTCTAATAGGTTCTTCAAATTCCTACCTTTCTTAAAGACTACCTTAGGAAAATCATGTAGTTCTTGAACAGTAGGTAGGTCTGTTTTTATAAATTCCCAATTCTTTTGTATTATGTTTACAAAATCGTAGCTATCCATATAAAATGTGAGAATAAGACTACATGGATCCACAGGTTTGCTAGGTAGCTCATCCAATGAAGTGCTCTCTTGGGCAATAACACTATCTAAACCTATGTTAGAGGGTTTAGGGACTAAAATAGGTCTATAAGTACCTAAAATTCTCTTTTTTATTACCTCGACTTATTTCACCAAATAATACATCCAGATAGCCCCTCTTTTTAAACATTTCTACTAGTTTGTTACATTCCTCCAAAAAGTCCTGTTCATCGGAGACCATTCGGGCCGCCCTTACTAATTGTCCTTTTACTACGGAACGTTTTTGAAATGATGGGTGGCAACTACTATAATGAAGTAATGTATTGGAATAAGTTTCCTTTCTAAATATACTTGCTTTCCAACATTTGTTTATCCTGTCCTTTCTTAACTCTATATCAAGGTAAGATATTCTATCACTATTAAAACATTATGTAAATTTTAAAAAATCAGTAGTGTTAGTCAACTGATTAACCAAGGATAAGGCTTCATTTTCATTTCC
Organism: Protopterus annectens; assembly: GCF_019279795.1. Lineage (NCBI taxonomy): Eukaryota > Metazoa > Chordata > Ceratodontiformes > Protopteridae > Protopterus > Protopterus annectens. The sequence goes on along the minus strand of NC_056742.1, from coordinate 176,516,169 downwards.
TTTGAATAAAATAAATATATCATCCAGGAAGCGAGTATAAAAAATAATCTGTTCCATAATGTGGGTCACTCCTAAAATGTGTTCCTGTTCCCAAAATGCCATAACTAGGTTGGCAAAACTGCTACCACAGGGGGAGCCCATAGCAACCCCTATCTTTTGTAAAAAGTATCTGTTGTTGAAAGTAATAAAGTTGTTGGGCAAAACAGTGTCCAACAACTCTTCTATTAGTTTTACTTCACTTTGGGGGGCCCCCATCTTGTGCAGCAGTAAGCCTACCCATTCTATACCTTCATTGTGTAGGATGGAAGAATACAAGTCCCTCACATCAATTGTAAGGAAATTAAATCATCCCTGTATTCTAAATTGTTCAAGTTGGCCAAAAAGGCTCAGGAATCCTTACAAATTTGACTTTGTTGGGTTATATATTTTTAAGCATATGGTCAATAAATTTTGAGCAAGCATAAGTAATGCTGGCTCTAGCATCCACTAATGGTCTCATAGGGGGGTTAGTGATAGACTTGTGAATCTTTGGAACTCCAAAGATGGTAGGTATTCTTGGTGCTGGTGTATCAAGAAAATTAGCAATTCCAACATCTATCCTTGCTTCACTAAACAACTCATCAAAAATAGAACGAATTCTAGCATAAGCTATGTTTAGCTCATTTTAGATACTTCAGTGTATGTTTCACTTGCTAAAATTTCTTCCATTTTCTTAATATATTCATCCAAGTCTAGTATCACTAACCCACGCCCACCCCCTTTGTCTGGTTTCATTGTTCTCACTCGGGCTTGCTGAATCACAGATAAAGCTTCCTTTTCTTCTCTAGTTATGTTGAATTTCAAAGTACAACTTTTTTATTGTTATTTTTGTTTAAAGTTACTTGGTTAAAAAAATCTAATATACACACTTTTTCAAACAAAGCTATAGTAGGTTGTAATTGAGGGCAGAAAGTACTAGATACATAAAATGGTGTTACTGTGTGTTGCCCCTCCCCAAACAAAACTTTTTCTTGTAAACAGTTTAAAATCTGTAATCATTCTGCTATGTTAGTTTTTACTGTGGGGACAAAATAAGTCCTTTTGCTAGCAAATCAGCCAGCACCAAATCCACTTTAAATTCAGAATAATTAAAAATATTAAAGTCACCTTGCGTGTTACACACTACTGCGTGTTTTAATCCATTTAGTTCTGAAGTCTGACTTTCCAGTCCTTCACTCTCTACGGTTTCTGATGTGAACTGTAGTAAACTTTCGGGGCTCCCTGTCTCAGGTTGTAGCCTGAGGCAGGATGCTGAAAAATGTCTCCGTTGTTTGGACCATGCTGTTGGCCCACAAAGTTCGTCCTTCTCCTAATAAGCTCCTCCGTTGCTCGTAGTGTTATTAGAAGTATTGCTATTCTTTTTAGTGTATACAGATGTCCAACCTTCTTCACTCTGATCTGATCCCTGAACAGGTAGAGCTGTTTGGTTCACACCTACTGCTGCAGTAACTTTCTGAATGCCCAATTATTTCTGTATACCAGATTGTGACAATGGTGGTGCAGGGTAGGCAAAACCTTTTGCATACACTTCTCTGTCCCGGTTTAATTTTTTAAGCTTTGTGCTTTTAGATTCTCTATATGCTAGTCAATACTCGTGAATGACCTTTCAGTCATATTTGTATCTATGAAAGTCACCATCCTTCTTAATTTCTTCATCTATAACAGAAGCTTCATGTAGTAAACCATCAACCATGACTTGATAATGTTTACCAATTACCCTAAAAGTTCAATTCCATGGTTGTTAAAAATTTTAATCAAGCCTTTGTGAAAGTCTGTGTTATTGCCCAAGAGGGCACTTTAGTGGATGAGCTACCAAGCAAACCTGTGGATCCATGTATTCTTATTCTCACATTTTATATGGATAGCTACGATTTTGTAAACATAATACGAAAGAATTGGGAATTTATAAAAACAGACCTACCTACTGTTAAAGAACTACATGATTTTCCTAAGGTAGTCTTTAAGAAAGGTAGGAATTTGAAGAACCTATTAGAAACTCATAAACCTATTAATTTTAGTACAAAACATGGGGGCATGTATAAATGTCATATGTGCCCATATTGTAGATATATAGAGCTAGGGACAAACTTCTCTATCAGAGGGGTTAGATATACTACTAAAGATAAGTTTGATTGTAATACAAAAGGAGTGGTCTACCTTGCTAAGTGTCACAGCTGCCCTGCCTTCTATATCGGAAAGATTGATAGAAGGTTGAGGGACAGAGTATATGAATATTTGTATAGCATTAGAACTAACAAACTAGACAATGCCTTAGCTAGACACATTCACTCTTTTCCTAATCATGGTTTTATGTTTAGAGCTACAGAATGTGTAACCTCAGATGCTAGAGGTGGCCCAGTACAGGCATTTAAATTGGAACCTGTGCACTGAGAGAGAGCCTTACAAGACTATCTGCAAATATATAGAGCTGAGTATATTTTTCTGTATTATTCTGTATTAGAGCTAAATTGTTGCTTAGATATCTGTTGTCTTACTGTTCTGCAAATATACAGAGATCAGTATATATTTTTCTGGTTTTACAAATTTGCACTGTGATTCCTCACATCTCTGTTGAAATGGTCTTCCCCACCCCCCCCTCATTTTCTGCCTTGTCTTCAGCTGATATAACCCTTTTTTATAGCTTGTGTGTTGCTTAACTCCAGGTTCCCTTAATTTTGACCTGTTAATAACAGCCTGCATTTAAATTGGAACCTGTGCACTGAGAGAGAGCCTTACAAGACTATCTGAAAATATATAGAGCTGAGTATATTTTTCTGTATTTTTCTGTATTATAGAGCTAAATTGTTGCTTAGATATCTGTTGTCTTACTGTTCTGCAAATATATAGAGATCAGTATATATTTTTCTGGTTTTATAAATTTGCACTGTGATTCCTAACATCTCTGTTGAAACTGTCTAGGTAACCTGTCTACCACATAAGGAGTGGTTCTGGCCCAGAATTTGTAGTTATTGGCCGTAGTCCTGGGCCCATCTCATTTGCTCACTCAAAAAAAAAAAAAATGTATCTGCTTTTACTGTATTTGTGTTTCTTCCTACTTTATTTTGCTTTTGCGTCATCTTAATAGTACTCAATTGTATTTATTACTGCTTGGTGTAACTCATTCTAAGCCTTTTAGTTTAAGCACTTGGGCTTCAAACCAGTTGTTTTACATTAAGAAGGTTTGTGGTCTGCACTGTAGTGGCAGAACAGGTAGGTTACATCAAGTTGGGAACTGCTGATTGAGGGCTCAGTGTCGGTTATTCTAAAAGTGTATTAATTCTGGTTTAAGCACTTGGGCTTCAGGCCAGTTATTTTACATTAAGAGGGTTCGTGGTCTGCACTCTTGTGGGAAGAGAGGCTGGACTCTGCCCTTCTGAGCTGGGAATTTCTGGTAAAGGCTTACAGTGCCTGCATATTTGAACTGCTTCTTACTGAAATTGGTACACCTTGTTTGCTGTAGCATAGACTAGATCCAGGCCTGCTGAATATAGCTTTGTTTGTATGCTTGTTGTTTGTTTGCTTATTTCCCTGAAATGCTAATTCCACCTAAAACACGGCTTTTCAGCACTTCTGTGGATCCCTAGTGATATCTGCATTGCTTACTGTACTTATTTCCTTGTTTCACTTGAAAGAAAGTAGTTACCTGTAACACATTGCATTTAAGTTACCTGGCACTTGCTCATTAAAGCAATTATACAAGTCAGCACTAAAAAATTAAAAGCACTACACCCTCACAAACTCTGAGTACCTTGTTCCCCATTGGCCCTTATTTTCAATTATAAAGGAATTCCCAATACTATTCTAGCATGTCCAAAGGTCAGTTTTCAATCTCCTCTCCGGTCCAGCTGGTGAATCTGGGAATCTTGAGGCAATGTTACAACTGCCTCATGTACACAGACAACCCTCTCCTCCTCCCAACAAATTCCAACACATGTGAGAGATGCAACCATATAGCCAAACTGGAGGCTAAGCTCTCTCAACTCAGTACTGGCGTAACCAGTCAGGAGGAGAAGGAAACCACACTCACTACAATTCCAGTCTCACATAGACCTACCACGACAGCAAACCAAACACACACACAAAAACATACTCGGAGGCTCTAAATAAAAATCTGCCTAAGCAGCAGAGACCTCCAAAGCAGACACCCAAGCAACCGCTACCCCAAAACAAAACACGTGCAACACATAGCTCACAAAGCCAGTGTGCCGAACAGTCACAGCCCTTAAGGCTAAACACACCTGATTGCAATAGGTGACTATTGTCAGGCACACTGACGTCCCGCTCACCAGGCTGAACAAGAAGGTCATGGTGAGCTGCCTGTCTGGCGCTAGGATCCACCGCATAACACAAGCACTCAGGTCACTCCAAGGCAAGTACAAATATGGCTTGGTCATTGTCCATGCTGGTGTGAATGACCTGAGACATACCACCCTGGACTACATGAAAAAAGACAGAGGAGCTCTATGAGCATGTAGCCCAGGCCGGTATGATCCTGACCTTGAGTAGCATCTTACCCTCACCAAGAATGATGCCACAATATGAAGACAAGATGATCAATTTCAACAATTGGCTTAAGTATTGGTGTCATTCAAAGGGGATCTAATGCCTATCAGCCTGGGATGACATGCTCGACAAGCCACGATGCTTCGCTAGGGATGGCTTGCACCGGTCACCCCTGGGCTTTCGGATATTGGCAAAGACTCTTGCTTCCCCCATAATGCCTGTTTTAGGCAAGGCTCAAAAGACAAACCCACCTCCATAGGTATCACAAGGGAAAAGAAACCAAGAGTAATGCTACTAAATGCCAGAAGTCTAAACCTCAAGATGCACTTTCGAAACCATTAATGCAAACTGGACTGCTAACATAGGCGAAGAACATCTCTCCTTAGCATGGAGAACATAGATATCTGTGCAGTAACAGAAACCTGGTTCAAGGCTCCCGAGAGCACCCCAGCACTACCAGGTTACACCTCATACCATGCTTTTCAGCCCCAAAACTTGGACCGAAACACAAAAGGAGGGGGAGTATCAATATTAGTCAAAGATACCCACACCTCCAGGTTGGTGGCACAGCACGAAGCATCAGAGACTATCCATGTGCAACTAACAGTGGGTAAAACTGCCTTCCAGTTTATAGCCTGCTACAGACCACCCTCCCAAACCCAGGAACCCCACTCGGCCTTCCTGAGAACATTGGAAAATATGAAGGTCTCTCCAAACACCATTATACTGGGCGATTTCAACTACCCAAACATAGACTGGGAGCATTACTCTAGCTCCAACACCCTAGCCCAAAGGTTCCTAGAATTTATAAACTCAAATGCTATGGAACAACTTGTTACCACTCCCACAAGAGGGGAAAACATACTGGACCTGATCATCACAAACATGGGGACTCTATGCTCCAGACCAGAAGTGTATCCCTCACTGGTAAGATCAGACAATAAAATAATCTCACTGGATATTCACATCCCGACCCCACCCCCTGCCCAGAATAGAGAACTTCTCTAAAGCAAATTTCACACTCCTCAAAACCGAGGTGGAATCCTTCAAAGCCCCTGAGCCTGTGGAAAATATGGCCCAGACCGCAGAATCCTTTATAAACGCATTCTATGAACACCTTTAGGAATGCATGGATCATGCAATCCCAAATAAAACCAAGACCCAATCCTCCAAAGGCAGACGTCCTGTCTGGTGGACCCCAGCCATAAACAAACTATACAACAGGAGGAGGAAACTACTACACGATGGAGCAAAATCCCAAAAAGGGAAGGAATCTCTGATCAGTATTAGCAAAAAACTACGGGCACTCATAAAATCGTCTAAGGCCAGCTTCGAGAGAAAAATTGCACAGGACACTAAGGATAATCACAAGGCTTTCTTTAGTTATGTTAGGAACCTGGGTGGGAATTCCCAGATATGCTCAGAATTACTCCAAAATGACAAAAAATACATCGAACCCACAGACATTGCCAACATCCTAGCTGACAGGTTCAGTGCAAACTCCCCCCCCCTCCTCACCAAAAGGGCAAATATCTGTCCCAGCAGAGTGCTGCCCCCCTGACATCTCAGATGCTCAGGTAAGAGCAGACCTCTCCAAATCAAAAAAACACAGCATCAATGGGACCAGACGGTGTCCCGGGCTGCGTCCTACATGAACTCCAAGAAGAGCTAAACCCAAACATAAAACTACTGTTCAATCTCAGCCTTACTACAGGATATGTACCCAAAGAGTGGCGTACAGCAACAGTGGTCCCTCTCCACAAAGGTGGTGCCTCAACGGATCCTGGAAACTATCGCCCAATAAGCCTGACTAGCTTGGTCTGCAAAGCTATGGAAAAGATAATCATGGACCTCATAAATATATTGGTGACCTACAGACACTGGATCCTACCCAGTTCGGCTTTAAGGGCAGATCCTGCCTCTTAAACCTGGTCAATTTCTTTGAAACAGTCACCAAGGCCAATGATGAGGGGAAGGTGGTCCACACAGCCTAAATGGACCTCGCAAAAGCCTTCGATACAATACCCCACTCGGGCATTAGAGAGAAGCTCACCAGCTTAAATATAAACCCCTATGTCACTAGATGGGTTGCAAACTGGCTCAAGGACAGAACACACATGGTTACAATTGCTGGAGCCATGTCAGACTCCAAACTAGTTACAAGTGGCGTCCCACAAGGCTCAGTCCTGGGACCTCTCGTTCGGTATATATTTCTCGGAGGTACAGGCCAACACGGAAGGACTGTGGCTGACCAAGTTCGCAGATGACTGCAAACTGGGCACCATAATCGACTCTCCAGCAGACACAAACATCCTCCAAAAGGGCCTCATAGAAACAGACGAATGGTGCCAGAGCCATGGCCTCAAGCTAAACGCCAAAAATTGTATAGTCATCCCCTTTGGCAAAAACAAAGTGCCCACAAATTACCACATAGGTGGTAATCCATTAAGTACAGAAGTAATTAGGGACCTGGGGTCCCAAGTTGATGGCAATCTCTCATTTGACAACCACGTGGCCAAAGTGGTTAGAAAAACATTTTATATAGCCCACCTAATCATGAAGGGATTCACATCTAGATCAGGGGAGGTCATCGTGCCTCTACTCATCCATCATCAGGCCCATAATAGAGTACAATGCCCCTTTTGGGATGTGCCTTATGAAACACCTGCAGCAACTGGAAAGAACCCAAAAGTACCTCACCAAGAGGATCAAAGGGCTCAAACAGATGCCATATGCTGCCTGGTTAAAGAAACTCCCAAGCTCTACTCAGTGGCATACCGCCTGCTTAGAGGCGATCTGTGCCTGACGTATAAAGCCATGTCCAACCCGGAATTAATGGACATGCTGCACCTCAGAAAATCCAAATCCCATTGAGCTACGCGCTCGAGAGACTTTAACCTCAGCACTGAAATAAATATGACATGCTGGAGGGACAGATTCATAACCCAGAGGCTCCCTTCACTCTGGAATAAAATCCCAGTCCAGGTTAGGCAGAGTCCCTCATTGACTCTCAAGAGGAATCTTGATGAATGGATGGGAGATCGTAGGTTTACCCCGGGTATCACTTCTGCGTCACTGTTAGAGGCACAGTATACTAACCTCGAAAAAGGGCATAGCAAAATTTATTTAAAATGGGAGGCGAAAGCCAAACACACTGTGGCTAGGCTTATAAATGCCCTAGGGCAGATAGCCTAGTATGAACTTATGAACCTATGAAAAAATGGAATTGTTTCGGCAACTACGCACATTTACATGTCTCTATCCAGGTCATAATGAGATGTATTCCATCAAATGTATTTTAAAACTGAAATGTCTTAAGATAATCACAGCTATATATTTTTAAAGCAGTTTTTTTTTAAAAACCTTTTGGGCAGAAATGTATATTATTCTACATAGCAAACATTTTATGAATTTTACATAGGTTCATAGGTTGATACTACGCTATCTGCCCTAGGGCATTTACAAGCAGAGCCAGAGTGTGTTTGGCTTTCGCCACCCTTTTTGATTTGTAGACTGTGCCTATGAATAGTAGGTCTACTGAATATAGTCCCTTTACGTTAGTTTATTGTGCCTCTAGCAGGGGCCCAGAAGTGATCCCGGGGGTATACTTATGATCTCCCATCCACTCGTCAAGATTTCTCTTGAAGAGGGTCAGTGAGGGGCTCTGCCTAACCTCGACTGGGATTTTGTTCCAGAGTGATGGGAGTCTCTGGGGTATGAATCTGTCCCTCCAGCATGTCCTATTTATTTCTGTGCTCAGGTTTAAGTCTCTAGAACGTGTAGCTCTTAGGGATTTGGATTTCTTGAGATGGAGCATGTCCATTAATTCTGGGTTGGACATGGCTTTATATATCAGGCACAGATTGCCTCTGAGTAGGCGGTAAGCAACTGAGTAGAGCCGGAGTTTCTTTAGCCTAATTGCATAGGACATCAGAGTCCCATTATCCTCTTGGTGAGGTACTTTTGGGGGTCTTTCCAGCTGCTGCAGGTGTCGGGTGAGGTACATCGCAAATGGGGCATTGTATTCAATTATGGGCCTGATGGGTGATGAATAGAGTGGCACAAAGACCTCTCTCGATCTAGATGTGAAACCTTTCGTGATGAGGTGGGCTATATAGAAGGTCTGACCACTCTGGCAACGTGATTGTCAAAGGAGAGAATCTACTTGGGTCCCCAAGTCCCTAATTACTTCCTCCGTACTTAGTGTGTTACCTCCTATGTGGTAGTCTGTGGGCACTTTGTTTTTCCCAAAGGGGATGACTATGCATTTTTTTGCATTTAGCTTTAGGCCATGACTCTGGCACCAGTTATCTGTTTCTGTGAGACCCTTTTTGAGTATGCTTGTGTCAGCCGGGGAGTTTATTATGGCACCTAGTTTGCAGTCATCTGCGAACTTGGTCAGCCATAGTCCTCTCATGTTTGCCTGTACCTCCGAGAAGTAAATACCGAACACGAGAGGTCCCAGGACTGAGCCTTGTGGAACACCACTTGTAACTGGTTTAGAGTGTGACAAGGCACCTGCAATTCTGACTATGTGGGTTCTATCCCTGAGCCAGTTTGCAACCCATCTTGTGACATAGGGGTTGATATTTAAGCTAGTGAGCTTATTTATGATACCCGAGTGGGGTATTGTGTCGAAGGCTTTTGCGAGGTCCAGGTAGGCTGTGTGGACCACTTTCCCTTAGTCTATGGCCCTGGTAACTGTTTCAAAGAAGTTGACCAGGTTCAAGAGGCAAGACCTGCCTTTAACAAAGCCGAACTGGGTAGGATCCAGTGTCTGAAGGTTTCCGATATCATTGTTTGCAAGTTCCATGATGATACGCTCCATAGCTTTGCAGATCGGGCTTATAGGGTGATAAGTTTCCGGGGTCCGTTGTGGCACCACCCTTGTGGAGCGGGATCACCGTTGCTGTACGCCATTCCTTGGGTACATATCCTGTGGTAAGGCTAATTGAACAGGGACTTAAGGTGAGGGTTTAGCTCATGTAAGACGCATCCCGGGACACCGTCTGGTCCCATTGATGCTGTGTTTTTTGCTTTGGAGAGGGCAGCTCTCACCTGATCATCTGTGATGTCTGGGAGGTTACACTCAGTTGGGATGGAGATTTGCTCTTTTGGGGGGGATGGGGGGAGAAATTTGCACTGAATCTGTCTGCCAGGATATTGGCAATGTCTGTTGGTTCAGTGTATTTTTTGTCGTTTTGCACTAACTCGGAGCATATCTGGGAGTTGCCGCCCAGGTTCTTGACATAACTAAAGAATGCCTTGTGGTTGTCCTTAGTATCTTGTGCAATTTTTCTTTCGAAGCTGGCCTTAGATGATTTTATGAGGGATCGTAGCTTCTTGCTAGTACTGATCAGAGACAGATGCCTTCCCTTTTTGGGATCTTGCTCTATCATGTAGTAGCTTCCTCCTTTTGTTGTACAGCTTATTTATGGCCGGAGTCCACCAGACAGGTCTCCTGCCTTTGGAGGAGTGAGTCTTGGTTTTATTTGGGATGGCATGATCCATGCATTCCTGTAGGTGTCCATAGAATGCGTTTACGAAGGATTCTGCGGTTTGAGCCGTATTTTCCACTGGCCCAGGGGCTTTGAAGGTTTCCACCTCAGTTTTGAGAAGTGTGAAGTTTGCTTTTGAGAAGTTCTTCACCGTTGTTACCTTGGCTGGGGGTGTGGACGGGATATGGATGTCCAGTGAGATTAATTTGTGGTCTGACCTTAGCAGTGAGAAGTATACCTCTGGTGTGGAACATAGAGTCCCTATGTTTGTGATGAACAGATCCAATACGTTTTCCCCTCTTGTGGGGGTATTGACCAGTTGTTCCATAGCATTTGAGTTTATAAATTCTAGGAACCTTTGAGTAAGGGTGTGTGGGCTTGAGTAGTTTATCCAGTCAATGTTTGGGTAGTTGACGTCACCCAATATGATGGTGTTTGGAGAGACTTTCATGTTCTCCATTGTTTTCAGGAAGGCCGACTGGGGTTCCTGAGTTTGGGAGGGTGGTCTGTAGCAGGCTATAAACTGAAAAGCAGTTTTGCCCACTGTTAGTTGCACGTGGATGGTTTCCGTTGCTTCGTGCAGTGCTACTAACCTGGAGGTGTGGGTATTTTTGATGTATATGGATACTCCCCCCTCCTTTTGTGGTTCAGTCTGAGTTTTGTGGCCGGAAAGCATGGTATGAAGTATAACCTGGTAGTGCTGGGGTGCTTTCTGGAGCCTTGAACCAGGTCTCCGTTACTGCACAGACATCGATGTTCTCCATACTGAGGAGAGTCTCGAGAGCGTGCATTTTGAGGTTTAGACTTCTGGCGTTAAATAGCACATATTATTTTACTAAATAGAGTTGTTCCAGGAGCAGCGATGTATGAGGTTTACATCATTAGGTTAACTGTTTGTTTAAATTACATGGTTTTTGGAGCATGTACATAAAGTCAATCTCATTTATAGGTATGGTTTCTGACTTCTATACTTTTCAAATAGTATATTAGTATTTTATAAGTTTTTAGAATATTTATAGATATATAAATTATGATTTAAATTAATAAATGTTAGTAGGTTTTAATTAATTTATCCAGAAGTAGATATAATTCATGGTATGTGTGGTTAAGGCATTTTGGCTTAGGCTGTGAGGGTATGTATATGCATTGGTTGGTGTTGATCAGCTGTTCTAATTAGTAGGGTGGATCAGCTGACTACTGTGCTTTGAATATTTAATTGCATCTGAAGAAGTCTAGCTATCCAGCCAGACGAAAAGCGCTTTATGGAATAAAAAGTTTGCATTACTAGCTTGCAAGTTTGTGGATTTATTCTTTTTGTGGAGCATTAGTAGGATTTGATCATAGACAAGGATCTAATCTAGGGTGGCACTATTATTGTTGTTTTTGTTAAAGAGAATGGGTGCTGTAATGAGTTGGTTGAAGCCATGGAGATTAATGTTAAGAACTGGTGAGGTGGTTGATATTTTTTTGCCAACTGATGTTGACATCTCTGGGTGTAACAGGTTCACAGGGGATGTAGAAAGAAATCCATGAAAGGATGGGTTCTAGGATAGGAATATTACCACCTGGTGGAATATAGAGGGCAGCAATAGCAAATATCTTTTGTGGGTTTAGGTGACAATTTAGAATAACTATCTCTGCAGGGTGGAAGTTTGGAAGAGCTAGTGGTAAGTGGGGATAAGTTGAGTTGCTCAGAGTACAGTATTGCTACTCTAACCCCTTTTTTAATGTTCCTATCTAGACATTAGATATTGTAGTGTGGGTAGGATTTCAGAAATGGAGAAAAGATTTTAGCAAGGTTTCAGATATGGTTAGGATATGAGGAGAGTGATGGGCTATCCATGCGTGAAAGTCTGGAATTTTGTTAATTAGACTTCATAAGTTGATTGAGTAGAGTGAGGTATTTGCTAACCCCAGGGGGTGGGGGGGATTGGATATTACTGAGTGAAGATTTAGTGGAGGGATGTGTGGAGGTAGAGGGGCCAGGGTTGGGGTGGATGTCCCCATAAAGTAAGAGAGTTGTTAGTGGGATGGATTTGGAGGGGAAGTTGTACGTGAGGGATTTATATTTGACTTTACATAATGGAGAGAGTCTGAATATTTTGGATTTAAGGAGTTGTGTACTGGATAGATTAAACAGAGGATGTGTGAAATGTGAAATAAAGCAGTAGATGGCTTATGAGGTAAAGGTGAAAAGTACAGTTGTGTACACTTACCATAAATGTAGATGTTACAGTGTATTCACTGTTGCAGTCATTACATTTGGGTAATCTGCTGGCAGGTTGCCCTCAATCGGCCTGAATAACAAAGTCTTGGGTCCTGCGTCAGTTGCTGTCTCCTCTTTCATGACGTCAGGGGTATAAAACATGCAGCCGAAGCCATTTTATTCTGTTTTTCTTGCCCCAGATGTCAGGTGCCCCCCAAAATGGGGAGCAAAATTATATATATATATATATATATATATATATATATATATATATATATATATATATATATATAAACAAACAGTAAATATATATATATATATATATATAAAAATAAACAGTAAATATATATATAATATATATAAATATATATGTGTAAATATATATATATATATATATATATATATATAAATATATAAACAGTATATATATATATAATATATATATATATATATATATATATATATTATATATATATATATATATATATATCTATATCTATATATCTATATATCTATATCTATATATCTATATCTATATCTATATCTATATATCTATATCTATATCTATATCTATATATCTATATCTATATATCTATATATATATCTATCTATATATCTATCTATATATATCTATCTATATATATATATATATATATATATATATATATATATATATATATATATATATATATATATATATATATATATACACACACCTTTAGAAACCAACTTTACCTTCCTATAAAAGCAAATTATACACACACGTGTGTATAGTGAAGTAACCCTGACTGCAACAGTGAATACACTTGAACATCTACATTTATGGTAAGTGTACACAACTGTACTATGTTCTTTGTGTTTCACTGCTGCAGTCATTTCATTTGGGTAGAATCCCAAAGCTACGGATGGGAGGATGGAACTAAACAGCATTAGGAGCAGCTATAAGGCCCTGCAGAACTGTAGCGGCAAAGCATGCCCTGGATTTGGAGAAGAGGTAAATGATCATGCTTTGTGAAGGTATGAACAGAGCTCCAAGTAGCAGCTTCTAGAATGTCTTTGGTTGGAACCCCTTTGAGAAAAGCTGCTGAAGTAGAGGCAGCCCTGGTGGAATCTGATCTGACCCCCTTGGGCACAGGTTTACCATGGTGCAAGTAGCAGAAACGAATGCAGTGGCTTATCCAGATAGTCTGCTTTGATATAGCCTTCCCCTCTGACCCAGCAGCAAATGCTACCAGTAGTTGCTGAGACTTTCTTAGAGATTTGGTCCTGTTTAAGTAGAATCTTAGTTGCCTGTGTACATCCAATGAATTCAGAATCCACTCCCCCTTGTTCTGTGGATTTGGGTAAAATGTTGGCAGGTGAATGGTCTGGTTAAGAGCCACACTGGACACACCTTAGGCAGAAAAGAAAGATTGGTCCCGAGGGACACCCTGTCCGGGTAAAATATAATAAAAGGCTCCACTGCCATGAGAGCCTTTAATTCTGAAACCCTTCTAGCTGAAGTGACTGCCAAGAGAAAAGCTGTTTTCCAAGATAGAAATTTTATATCCGGAGTAGCTGCTGGTTCAAAAGGAGGCAGGGTGAGTTTTCCCAGCACAAAATTGAGGTCCCATGCAGGAGTTGGTGATCTTCTGGGAGGCCTTAAATTTTTGGCCCCTCTAAGATGCTGCTTAAGCAGAGGATGAGAAGAGAGGGGAGGCTCTGTGTTGTAATGAGCCGAGATGGCAGAGGCATGTATTTTTATTGAAGAAAAGGCTAGGCCCTTGTCAAGCATCTCAGTCAAATATTGTAAAATCTGAGGAATATTAGGCTTTGCTGTGTCTGCTCCATGTGCTTGGTTCCAAGCACAGAATCTCTTCCATTTATCAGCATAAGATTTTCTAGTACTAGGACTTCTGGTTTCCAGAATGACATCCATCACAGATTTACTGAGAGGTGTTGTTTGAATAATTAGTTGATCAGCCATGCTACAAGATTCAATGTTTGGAGCTGAGTGAGCAGAATTTGATAGTTCTGTTGAGACAGTAGATGAGGTATTTGAGGCAAGTACCATGGAAGAAGCTGAGACATTCTCTAGAAGTGGGTACCAGTGCTGGCGAGGCCAGTCCGGAGCCACTAGAATCATTTTTGGTTTTTCCTATCCGACTTTTAGTAAGACCTTGGAGAGTAAAGGCAGAGGGGGAAAGACAGACTGATAAATTTTCTCCAGCTGAAGAATAGGGCATCCACTTTCCATGCTTTTTTTGTGATGAGTTCTTGTGCAGAATTTGTCCAACTGATAATTTTGGGGAGAGGCAAATAGATCTATGTCTGGTGTCCCCCATTTCTGTGTTAACATGCTGAAGATTTGTGGATCCAGTTTCCATTTGTGTGGGTCCATAAGATTTCTCCTTGGATCGTCTGCAGTATTTTGCTTTCCTGGCAGGAATTGAGCTTGAAGATGTATTTTGTAAGTCAAGGCTGTGTTCCACAAGGCCATGGCTGGTCTGCAAAGGGGGTAGGAATGTGCACCCCCCCTGATAATTTTGGGGAGAGGCAAATAGATCTAGGTCTGGGGTCCCCCATTTCTGTGTTAACATGCTGAAGATTTGTGGATCCAGTTTCCATTCGTGTGGGTCCATAAGGTTTCTCCTTAGATCGTCTGCAGGAGTATTTTGCTTTCCTGGCAGGAATTGAGCTTGAAGATGTATTTTGTAAGTCAAGGCTGTGTTCCACAAGGCCATGGCTAGTCTGCAAAGGGGGTAGGAATGTGCACCCCCCTGCTTGTTTATGTACCACATAACTGTGTTGTCCGTCTTTATCAGTAGTTGTCCTGGATGAAGTAAGTCCTTGAAGGCTCTCAGAGCATTCTGAACAGCTAGCATCTCTTTCTGGTTGATATGCAGTCTATGCAGATGCATTTGGTTTGGGCTCCATTTGCCCTGAATGCATCTCCCTGCCAGGTGGGCCTCTCCCAAGCATAGTCTGATGCATCTGTAGTTAGGGTTTGGGTGGCAGGGGTAGAGTGAATGACAGTCCCTTGTTTTTGTGACATGTCTCTGCCCACCAAAGAAACTCTTGTTGTAGGCAAGGAATGAGAGGAATCAATGTTTCCAGACTGTGACAATGCTGACTCCATAAACTTTTTAGGTATCATTGAAGTTTCCTCATATGCAATCTCGCATATGGAATTAGTAGAATGCAGGATGCCATGAACCCCAAAGCCTGCAGAATTTGTCTTGCAGATAACTGGGTTTTTGTTGCCATTTGTTTGAAGTATGTTGTCAGTTGCCTTTGTTTGTCTGGCGTGAGGTAGGTAATCTGGGCAGTTGTATTTTAAGCTTGCACCCAGGAATGTAATCATTTGAGAGGGGACTAGTTGTGATTTCTTTTTGTTTATGGTGTACCCTAGGCATGCTAGAAGTCTTTTTACAAATGCCAGATTTTGAAGAAGAGTGTCCTTTGTCCTCTGCTTGAATGAGACAGTCGTCCAGATAAGGATATATTTGAATGCTTCTTTGTCTGCAGAATGCAATTACTGGTGCCAGGCACTGTGTAAAGACCCTGGGCGCAGTAGATAAGCCAAAGGGCAGTGCAGATAATTGGTAATGCAAAAAACCTGCTTTGAAGCGGAGGCATCTTCTGCACGATTCCCTTATTGGGATATGCAGGTATGCCTCTTAAGTCTAGAGTTACTAACCAAGCATTTCTGCCTAGCATATGCAGTAGCTGTTGTAAAGTCAGCATTTTGAAGTTTGGAATGTCCAGGAACATGTTCAAAATCGTGGACGCCATGAATTGTCCTTTCTGGGTACCAGGAAAAGCCTTGAATAAAAACCTTGTCCTTTTTCCTTTTCTGGTACCGGTTGAATAGCCCCCATATCCATGAGGGACATGACTTGTTTCTGGGCCTCCGCCCACTGGTTTTGAGGCATATCCGGCCATCCATTTGGAACTGGCAAAGTATGGAAATGAAATCTGTATCCCTGGGATACCATGTTTAATACCCACTTGTCCTGGGTAATTAACTGCCAATTTTGAGCAAGAAGTGCTAGTTTTCCCCCCAAGGGGGCTGCCAAAAGGTAAGTGCTTGGTGATGGTAGAGGAAAGTCATTGAGACTGCTTACTGTAGAGTTATGCTTTGTTACCTCCAGATTTGGAGGTGGGGGCACTCCACTGCTTTGACCTGTAAGAACCCTGTGATTGATATCGGGAGCCTTTCGAGAGCCTGGATTTGCCCCGAGTGGCTCTGTTGGACACAGGAAAGGACCAGTTTTTAGTAGGCCAGTGTCTACTGAACCTGGGTGGCTGCACTTGCAAGAAATGTTTTACAGTTTGCATTGATTTAGCTTAGTCTTCCATTTTCTTTAAAACCTCTTCTGCCTTATTACCAAACAGAGTATCATGCTGCAAAGGGCCATCCAACAATTTAGTTTCAACATGATCAGCAGATTTTGCTCCTTGAGCCAGGTATACCTTCTAATCACAGATCCTGTAATGGCGGCCCTACAAGAGGCCTCCAAGGAATCAAAACCACATTGCAAAGTATGCTTTCCAACCTGTTCTGCTGAATGCAATAATTCCTGTAACTATTTTCCACACAATCAGAAATCAATATAATTTTCTGTTTCAATAAGCCCATAACATGCTGTTGATATTTAAGCATATGAAACTGGCAGTTTAAGGCCCTGATTGCCAAGGTTACAGACGTATAAACCTTCTTTCCCCATCTATCCAGCGTCCTGGAATCTCTATCAGACGGGGTAGGATTTTTGGCTGTAGAGGCCTTTACACCCTTGGGACCCTGAGAAATAGTCTCATGATCAGCAGCAGGATTTTTGAATAGAAATCTGTGGGAGTCAGGAACCCTGTAATATCTATCCAGCTTACTAGGAGCCGGAGGCAGGGAATCAGGAGCCATGCTTGATTCCGAAAACACATCATCAACAATGTCTAATACAGGAGGTATTGCCAAAGGCCTATGCTGAGGAAGAAGGAAATCCCTAAGCCTCTTTTTTGATTCAGAGAAGTTCTGACTCTCCCAGTGAAAATGTTCCCTTAAAGTATGCAAAATCTCTCCAAGAGAGTAATCCTTAGGAGGAGATGCAGATGGGATGGATTCCTCTGCATCAGAATCCTCAGAGGGTGGAATAGAAAATTCCGGATCAGAGGAGGAATCGGAAGAAATGGAAACCTGATCTGAAGATTCATAATCAGTGCCTTGCCTAGGCCTCTTTAGCAGAGGGGGACGGGGGACGGGACACCCCTGATCAAGGTAATTAAATCCTCAGCCATTTTGATCATCTGTTTTTTAGGCATAGGGGCTTGAGCACGTGGCTCATGCATCAGTTTTTTTAGACATAGATGTTTTTGACCTTGTTTTTGTTGCTGGCGTCGGTTTAATATAAAAATGTTGAGGCCTGAAAACACCCTCAGAAGCCGGTGCCTGCTCAGCAGCTCCGGACCCATCCAAGGGAGAGACATCCGCAGGTTCAATACTCTGAGAATCTCGCGGCACACCGGACTCCGAATGGGTCTCTGTAGAGGCCTGCGACTCAAAAGTAGCGGGTATCAGGGGCTGTGAAAGCGCCTCACTGAGTACTGGTGAACCAGCGACTGGCTTAGGAGAAGCTTAGTCTGTTTTGGACCTTGGTCGGTCTCTTTCTTTGCATTTTTTGTGAACTCTGGTAGTCGGAATGCTAACAGACGACATTTCAGGATAATTAAATCTTGAACCAAAATATTTAGAAGCAAAAATATACAGACGCTTAATAGTGCGTTGGTTAAATCTAGCACAAAACGACAGCAAGGCATGTTGTGATCTGGGCCTAGGCAAGGATTACATTACAAATGAAAATCCTTATGAGGCATTTGCTTCCCACAAGTAATGCAATTATTAACTTTTACTGACATCGGTAAGGAGCAAGAAAAGGTTTCTCCAACAGGGTACTTAGCTTTAGTTTGAAGACTTCGGTTCTGAAACTCGAATACAAAAATTTCAGAAGTCGGCCGACCGGCACTTGCAAACTGCTTCTGCTTCGGGCACCGCACAGCAAGAAAGACTGAATAAAATGGCGTCGGCTGCATGTTTTATACCTCTGACGACCTGACGTCATGGAAGAGGAGACAGCAACCGACGCAGGACCGAAGACTTTGTTATTCAGGCTCACTGAGGGCAACCTGCCAGCAGATTACCCAAATGTAATGACTGCAACAGTTAAACATGAAGAACATCATGACTGGTATGAGGAGTAGCAACTAGAGGTGTGAAAGGGAGACAGAGGGTGTAAGTCAGTAGGTGTTATTTAGGTAGAAGAAGAGGAAGAAATGGAGAGGGGAGAGCAGTAAGAAGGAGGGAGAAGCTCAGATGTGAGCAGCTGAAGATTAGTGTGTGGGTAAGGTTGTAGTGGGATAGGGGAGAAAGAGAGACTTTAGACTGGGTGGAGAAGTTTGGTGATTGGTCAATGGGATGTAGAAGGTGAGGTTTGCTATACAGATGAGAGTATGAATCTCGGGAAAGTAGGGGTGGATGGGAATGGAGGTAGGGGCAGAGAAGTGGAGTAATCTGAATGGTAGCGAGGGCGAATGGAGCAGGTTGAACTGAACTGGAAAATGTGTCGCAAACAAAACAGTCACATGAGCTAGATGGGCAAGGGAAAGCTACAGGTAAGAGGGAGTACCCAAGACAAAAAAGTTAAGCAGCCAGTTTAGTGCACTAATTAGAAGCCAGGGACAGTAACAGTAAAGTGAACTGTAACTTGCAGAATCATCATCTTAGTCTTCTTTTGGCTTCTTAGTCTTCTTTTGGCTTTTCCCGGTTAGGGGCCACCACAGCAGATAACCTGTCCAGTCATGACTGGCTGGTTGTACGGTGTTGTCATGTGGACAGAATGGGCCAGGATAAATTATTTTAATAAATTTTAATATTTTAATTTTCATCAGAATGAAAACATTAAAAATAAAAATATTCATGAAATAAATAATGTTGATTTTGAATTTTAGGCTAAATATTTTAGTAAGAGTATATTAAGGCATTACTTGTAAAATATTGAAATAAATGTTACAGTTAATAATATGTGGATCTCATAGGGAAGGGTGTCTTTAAATGGAGGTGTGTGTTAAGTGTCACATTGATGACTATTTAAACTTTGCATTTGTACATGTCTGTTATCTGAAGAAGTCTCCCTATAAGGAGAGATGAAAAGCACTTAATAAAACAGACCTTATTTTTTACTTGTGGGTGACCAGTGGAGTGATTTCCTAGCTTTTTTATCCAAGTATGGCAGTGGAGTTTTTACAGTGTTGAGTTGCCAGCCCAGCGCCCAACCTTCCACGGAAGGCACACGCATGCAAGCACTCACGCCTAGGGCCAATTTAGAGTGTCCAGTCCACCTACAGCATGTCTTTGGGATGTGGGAGGAAAATGGAGCACCCAGAGGAAACCCACATGACCAAGGGAGGACATGCAGACTCCGCACAGAAGGCACCCAGCCAAGGATCGAACCGGAGAACCTCTTGCTGTTCAGTGGCAACACTAACCGCTGCACCACCGTGGCCGCCCAACTGTAACCTGCAGAATAACGCCCGAATATTACAGGCCTAGAGGTAGGTCAGTAGAAAGCCTATGGTAGGGGAGTGACTGTTCACCCAAAAACAAGCTAGGAGGAAATTTTGGGGGAAAACGTAAATAAAAAGCATATGAGAGGGGATATGGAGTGGGATACCAGAATCGTCCAGTGATGTACGGTAGGTAGGCAATGTCTTGTAAAAAAAAAAAAAAAAAAATCAGTATAAGACAGTCATTATATCATACTTTGAATGCTCATTAAAGACTCCAGAAGAACTGAGCGTTTGGGTGCTTCAGGTTGGTGAAAGTAGAATACTGTCCAAGGGCGGGATTGAAGTAGTGTCTCAGGTGATAATAGCTTACTATCTATGAAAAGCGAAAAAAATGAGCATTAAAATAGATTGCACAGATAGGTGCTGGAATAGATGTAAGAATTACAGGGGAAAAGACAAGAAAAGTACTAGGTAGGAAAAAAAAAAAAAAAGACTTGAGCTAAAGCAGTATAGTAGAGAACAGGGAGAAAGGAGGCTAGGGGAGTAAGTCAGACTACAGACAACAGGGCAGGCTTCCCAATGATGAGAACATAATTTAGCACACTAACCAACAGAGTACAATTACACAAGCAATTAGAAAAACAGATTAACCCGGCTACTCCACAGCAATTGGAAAAACAAGTCAAAAACTATAAATTGAAGAAAAACACTTCATATAATTGGCTGCTACATCTCACCTGGAAATAATGCCTCAGTTATAGAATGTCTATTGCACTGGGCAAGTAGTACCCCAAGTCAGGGGACATTCATACTGGGCAATTTTAATTTAGACTGGTTTGCATGTGATACAGATTACCCCATCCATCACATAAACGTGCATGGTTTTACACAAACTATTCAAGAACCTACCCGAACAGATAAAGCTACTAAAAAACAATCCACCTTGGACTGGATATTATTAAATAACTCCTCTCACTCATTCCAATCAGGTTGCCTTCCTGATGGTCTGAGCAACCCACCTACCCACATTTCTTATACAACACACATTCCCACCAAAACCTATTATGTTTAAACAACTCGGAAAAAACTTAACTTGAATCTTGACAACTTCCTAGATGACCTACAAAGGTGCAATTGGACTCCACTCAAATACCTTGACCTAGATGATGCAGTGAACCACTTTAATAAATCTTTCTTAGATATATTAAATGCGCATACCCCTGTTAGAACCATCAGAGTAAAATTAAACTATGCCCCCTGGCTAAGCAGAGACACTAGGGCCCTTTTGAAAACTAGAGATAAAGCCTGGAAACTATGGCGTAAGACTAACACAGTAGTTTCTAAACAGTATCAAGAACTTCGAAATAAGGCAAAAAAACAAATAAAACAGGATAAAATATATTACTATCATAACATTTAAAACACACAAAAAAACCCTAAAAAATTCTGGCCAGCTATAAACTCAATCCTTCACCCAGGAAAATCTACTACACAACGCCAAACATCCACAACAATTCCGATAGCATAGCTATCACTTAAACATTTTTTCTAAAGCTATAATTGCCCTTTCCAAACGTCTACTCCTGATACCAAACCAGCCAAGTCTACAACTAGCAATGCCGCATTCTCTTTCTCCCCAGTTCCTACAGCCACTACAAAAAACTACTACAGAAACTAAAACATACTACACTTGCCATAGGTAACTTACCCAGTGAATACCTCAAAATTGCAGCTGAATCTATAGCCTTCCCAGTATCGATCCTTATAAATATATCCATTCTCGAAAACAAGGTCCCTCAACTGTGGAAAATTTCCCATGTAATCCTGCTTCATAAAGGGGGACCTTCCACAGAACTGAAACTATCACCCAGCAGCTATTCTTTCACCTCTTTCCAAGCTACTCGAAAGGTGTATTCAACTTCAGGTCATGAAATTCTTACTAACAAATAACCTTCTCACAAACACTCCGCATGGGTTTCGTCCATTACACAGTACCACTACAGCTCTCTTATCCCTTGCTAATACCATAAACCATCACAGGAACAACAACAACTTTGTATCTGCCATCTTTCATGACTTACCAAAAGCTTTTGATATTGTCTCCCATTCCAAACTAATAGATATATTAACTGAACTATCCTCCTCACCATCTGCCACAGCATGGTTTCATAACTATTTATCTGGCCATCCACAATCTGTTCTGTGGCAGGGTGACCTATCTCCATGCCTTCCTTTAGCCATTGGTGTCCCCCCCCAAGGATCTATCTTGGGCCCTCTCATTTTCTCCTTTACTAATCTACACAAAGCCACTCCACATGGTTCTATAATACAGTACGCAGATGATTCAACACTTATCTGTGCTGCCGTTTCTCTATCAACTCTTCATTCTCAAACAGAGAAATCTTTCACTTCTGTTGAAACATGGTTAGCCAAAGACCATCTAATCCCGAACCCAAACAAAACTAAATTATTACTCTTCCAACCTAACAAGACATCTATCTCATGCCCAACATTTAACATAATAGCCAAAGACAATACTGTGATCTCCCAGACAACCCATACAAGGCTTTTGGGTGTGGAAAAAGACAATACCCTAAAATTTTACTTGCACGTCTCCCTAACTATAAAAATGCCATAAGAAACTTGAAATCTATATAGGCACAAAAGGTTCCTGACCACAATGGCCAAATTACATTAGAACAAATCCATCTGCTCTCCACTCTACTATATGCCTCTCCAATTTTAACTAATTGAAGGAAAACTGACTTATCTAAGCTAGAAACATGTTATAATAAAATTGCTAAGTTTGCATCTGTCTGCCCATATAGAACATATCATTGTACAGCTTTAAGGATACTAGACTGGCTTGAGCTTCCCAACATTATTCTTTACAACCATCTCTCTCTAACTCACAAAACTGCCACACAACCAACTAGAACCCCTGCACTAGAAAATCTCATCCTTCCTTATAGTACTAGCAGACCACTTCATGAACAACAAGAACTTACTCACAGTCTCCAAGGCCAAAAACTCTGCAGGAGAATCTTTAATTTCCAACTATATATCTCGTATATGGAACTCCCTTCTAACTCCATTCTCTCAATCACATCCATTAACCACTTTAAGCCATCACGTAAAGCTTATCTAAAAAATAAGTGGCTATGTTCCTGTACTAACCCCTCATGAGTGCCCTGATACATCACAGTATACCCAAAACATATCCAACTTCGCCCCCGGTGTTTAATCCTTTGTTCCTACAGACCTCTCTTAACCTTACATCTTGACACAAGTCATACCTACAAATAGCACTAGCTATGTTCAAAGCCTAGGTTTTGTCGTCAAGATGTAACGAATTTGTATTGTCTTACATATACTAGATTAAGTTTACTTTATATTTTTGATTATTGTAATGTGTGCAAGAAAATTTACTGTTACTCATGAAGCTTTTCTCCCTGGGCCTCATCTGAAAAAGGACCTGTGTCCAGTTGGACTTTCCTGGTAAACAAATGTTAAATAAACTAAATACCAGATAAAAACTATAAATTAAATAAAATTATACACAAAACTAGTAGAGTAACCTGGCAATCCAGGAGCAAATTGAGAATATGGCAGAAACTAAACAATACTATAGTACTCAGTTATATAACATCAATTAAGTCATGTGTCTTAGTTTCACACTCCTATATGCTTTTATATGCAAGCAGTAGTGTACGAATAAATATTTTATTAGGTAGTATCAGCAGTAAGCAACATAAAACACCTTCTTTAGGACTGTGAGAGACTACCTTAGTCAAACAATGCAATAAAGAAGCTGGGATACAGAAACAATAAACCTGGTTGCATTCCAACCATGCAAAGACCACGCTATAGCACAAAGGTTATGAGAGTAATAACCTACAGACAATTTGGAATCATCACAATATAAATAGAAAAGTACAGTTTTGTACCTACCATAAATGTAGATGTTCGAAGATCCACATTGCTGCAGTCCTAACACTTGGGTAGTCCGCTGTCCCTCGGTCGGCCCGAATATCAGAGTATAAGGCTGACGTCGGTCAAGGCGCATTTGACTGACATCAGAACGTCAGGGTACAAATGCGCATGACCGACGTCATATCCTCAGTCTTTTCTTGCCCCAGATGTCAGAAGACCCTAAAAAGAAAGGTCAAAACCCATAGACAACAACTAAACAACCAACCAGCCTAACACCAAAAATATATACAATATATACAATATACACAATATACCTCAGATGGATAACCCAACCCACACAACCATCTCACACTACAGAGGAGAAGGAGGGAGGGTATTGGACTGCAGCAATGTGGATCTTCGAACATCTACATTTATGGTAGGTACAAAACTGTACTATGTTCTTCATCTCACATTGCTGCAGTCCTAACACTTGGGTAGAATCCCAAAGCAGAGGTAAGGGAGGATGGCTAAACTATAATGAAGCAGGAGCTGCCAAAATGCCCTGCAACACAGCAGTGGCAAAACCAGCCCTGGATTTAGAGAATAGTGGAAGGTGGTAATGCCTAGAGTAGGTATGCACTGAACTCCAAGTGGCTGCCTCCAGAATATCCTTAGTCGCCACCCCCCTCAAAAAAGCTGTTGAAGTGGCAGTAGCCCTAGTGGAATGAGGCCTAATCCCAGCTGGAATCTCTTTGCCATGATGGGAATAACAGAAAGCAATGCAAAATCCAATCCACTTAGAAATAGTTTGTTTTGACACGGGCTTGCCCTGAGAGCACAAAGCAAAAGAAACTAATAACTGCTGAGATTGTCTGAACCCTTTAGTTCTGTCCAAATAATATCTCAACTGCCTGTGTACATCTAAAGTGTGCAAAATCTTTTCCCCTTTATTTTGGGGATTTGCATAGAAAGTAGGCAAATGAATAGTTTGGTTTAAAGCCACACTAGAAACCACTTTAGGCATAAAGGAAGGATTAGTACGTAAAGATACCCTATCCTTATGGAAAATTAAGAAAGGCTCAACTGCCATAAGGGCCTGCAATTCAGAAACCCTTCTTGCAGAGGTAATGGCCAACAAAAAAGCAGTCTTCCATGACAAATATTTCAACTCAGCAGTAGCTGCAGGCTCAAAAGGTTGTAGAGTGAGTTTCTCCAACACAAAATTGAGATCCCAAGCAGGAGTAGGAGCCCTTCGTGGGGGTCTTATATTCTTTGCCCCTCTAAGAAATTGCTTGAACAAAGGATGAGAAAACAATGGTGGGTCACAATCTTAGTGAGCTGAAATTGTTGCAGCATGAATCTTAATAGAAGAGAAGGACAAACCTTTGTCTAACAATTCAGTAAGATATTGAAGAGCCACACTTAAATCAGGCTCAGAAACATCCAAATCCTTAGCTGCACTCCAAAACAAAAATCTCTTCCATTTATCTGCGTACACTTTACTTGTACTAGGCCTTCTAGCTTCCAAAATCACATTCAAAACTTGTTGTGGAAGTTGAGACCCTCTATGGTTCAAAACAGAATATGCCAGGCTGTTAGGTGAAGAGAGTGAAGCTTGACATTGAGCAAATGACTGTCCTCCTGGGACAACAGATGTGGAATCAAAGGCAAAGGCCATGGAGGCTTCCGTACTAGACTTCTCAGTAATGGGTACCAGTGCTGTCGAGGCCAATCTGGAGCTATCAAAATCATCCTTGGCTTGTCCTGTCTGACCTTCAGAAGTACCTTTGGGAGGAGAGGCAGAGGTGGAAAGGCATACACATGAAGATTTTTCCAACTGAAAGAAAGAGCATCCACTTTACAAGCTGTGGGATGAAACCTCTTTGTGCAAAACTTTGGCAGCTGGTGGTTTAGTGGAGAAGCGAACAGATCTATGTCTGGAGTTCCCCAGGACACTGTCAATTTCTGAAATACATGAAGATCCAGTTTCCACTCGTGGGGATCCATGATTTGTCTGCTTAACACATCTGCTAAGGAGTTCTGTGCTCCCGGCAGAAACCTTGCCTGAATACTTAGTTGTAAACAGAGCAGTCTCCCACAAAATCATTGCCTGCCTGCATAGAGGATAAGAATGTGTTCCCCCTTGCTTGTTGATGTACCACATGACAGTTGTGTTGTCTGTTAGAATCAACACCTGCCCTGGAAGAAGTAAATCCTTGAAAGCTATTAATGCAAACTGGACTGCTAACATCTCCTTCAAGTTGATATGTAGATGCTGTAGTCTGACAGGCCACTTGTCTTGTATCCACTTTCCGTTTAGATGAGCTCCCCAAGCTTTGTCCGAGGCATCTGTCGTTAAAATTTGACTCGCCTCTGGCCGGGTCACAGAGAGTCCTTGTTTAGGTGACATTCCTGAGCCCACCACAAAAATTCCTTTTGAATGCAAGGTATTATTTGAATGACAGTGTCCAGATCCTGGCAGTGCTGTGTCCATACATTTTGAGATACCATTGCAACTTCCTCATATGCAGTTTGGCATTGGGAAGCACCAGAATACAAGATGCCATGAACCCTAAGGCTTGAAGGACTGTCCTTGCAGTCAGCCCGGACTGAAGAGATAGATGATGGAAGTAAAGGGAAAGATTCTTTTGTTTGTCCGGGGTTAGAAAGGCCATCTGGGATGCTGTATTCAGTCTTACACCCAGAAAGCACATGTCTTGAGAGGGTACTAGACTGGACTTTATTTCGTTCACAGAATACCCCAGGCATCTTAGCACTGCTATCACATATTCCAAATGACGAAGAAGCTCTTCCCTGCCTTGAGCCAGAATCAGGCAATCGTCCAAATAAGGATAGATTTGTATTCCTTTCAGCCTGAAGAAAGCTATCACTGGAGCCAGAACTTTCGTAAATACTCTGGGCGCAGTAGATAAGCCAAAGGGCAATGCAGAGAACTGATAGTGAGAAGTCCCAGTCCGAAAACGTAGATACTTCCTGCAACTTAGCCTGATAGGAACATGAAGGTAAGCCTCCTTGAGATCCAATGTTACCATCCAGTGATCCTTGCCCAGCAGAGGTAAAAGCTGTTGTAACGTCAACATTTTGAACTTGGGAATGTCCAGATAAGTGTTGAGGATAGATAAGTCCAAAATTGGTCTCCACGTGTTCCCCTTTTTTGGTACAAGGAACAGGCGAGAATAAAATCCTAGGCCCCTTTCTGGTATAGGAACTGGCTGTATGGCCCCTATTTGGAGTAACAGAGAAATTTGCTTGTGAGCCTCTATTCTTTGTTGTGGAGGAATGTCTGGCATGCCTTTGAAAGGAGGCAAGGTATGGAAATAAAACCTGTAACCGTGATGTATGATATCCAATACCCATCTGTCTTGGGTAATCAAACTCCAATTTTCTTTGAAAAGTGCCAACCTTCCTCCCAAAGGTGCTGCCAGCCGAGAAGGTTCTGGCAGTGGAAAAGGTAGGTCATTGGGTCTGTTTACGAAAGGACTGACCCCTGCCCTCACCGAAGACTGTGCAGGAGAACTCCCTGTTCTAGGCCTGAAAGAGCCCTGACCTCTGCCCCTGCCACGTCTAGATCTACCCCTAGACTGGGAATCATAAGAAGGATACGTCCACCCCTTAGTAGGCCAATTTCTACTAAACTTTGGAGGCTGAACCTGCAAAAAATCTTTAACAGTCTGCATAGACTTAGCCTTGTCTTCCATTTTCTTTAAAACTGCCTCAACAGGAGAACCAAACAAGACATCAGATTGCAAAGGGGCATCCAAAATCCTAGTTTTAACATGGTCAGATAAATTTTGATCCCTCAGCCAAGCATGCCTGCGAAGAACTGACCCAGTGGCAGCCACCCTAGACGAGGCCTGTACAGCATCAAAACCACATTGCAAAGAATGCTTACCCACCTGTTCAGAAACATGCACTAAATCTTGTAACTCTTTACAATCAATACCTTCCGCCAGAGCATCAACCTTAGATTTCAACTGTGAAAGGAGATAATTTTGATATTTCAACATGTGAAACTGGCAATTCAAAGCTCTCATGGCTAGAGTGGAAGAAGTATAAACTTTCTTTCCCCATCTATCCAAGGCCCTGGCCTCTTTATCTGCAGGAACCAGATTCTTGACAACAGAAGCCTTAACACCCTTAGGCCCCTGGCTAACAGTTTCTGGGTCTGCCCTAGGACTCTTAAAAAGATACTTATGAGCTTCACGCACCCGGTAATACCTATCAGGTTTAACAGGAGCAGGAGGCAAAGAATCAGGATTAAGAGAAGCCTCTGCAAACACATCTTCCACCACCTTCAGAACAGGAGGTATAGCCAAAGGCCTATGCTGGGGTAAAAGGAAAAATTCCCTAAGCCTTTTCCTGGAATCAGAGAAGTCCTGACCTTCCCATTTAAAATGCTCTCTCATGGAGTGAAGGGTCTCTGAAAAGAAAAATCCTCAGGAGGAGAAGCAGAAGGAGTAGAATCATCCACATCAGAATCAGAATAATGAGAATACTCCTGCAAGTCTTCAGCCGAAGACTCAGACACATCCGAAACCTGCTCATAATCCCCCAACACTGGTTCCATCCTAGGCCTCTTATCAGGAGGGGGCATAGAGCCTCTAATTAAAGTAATTAAATCTTCTGCCATTTTAAGCATGTGCTTCTTGGGCACAGAACCTGAAGAACTAGGAGCGACACCCACAGAAGCTAAACTAGACCTGCCTCTAGGAGAAGCCTTGGAAGCAGAAAGAGAGGGCCTAGACACCTTAGGAAGGGAGTACAGATATCTGAGAAGCCCCTACAGCCTGACCTGCCTCCTGGGAGGCCACATCCTGTAAAATCAAAGTTTCTCCCTGTGACTCCAGAGAGGCCTCCGTCGGAACCACCGGTTCCACTGACGCCTCTAAAGAACTGGCGTCCGGTTCGGACGACTCCTCTAACCTAGGTTTAACTGCCTTGTCCTTGCGCTTCTTTGAGGAAGCCGGCGGAGCATCCGACGGCATATTGTAATTGCACCGCTTCCCAAAGACCAACCTGGCACAATCCAACCTACGCTTTATAGTGCGTTTATTGAACCTAGCACAAAAGCGACACCCAACAACGTCGTGCTCAGGTCCCAAACAAGGTATACACAAATTATGGTAATCCCTATGCGGTATCTGTTTCCCACAAGAAATACAGTTATTCACTTTTTCTGACATCCGGTAAACCACTGAGGCAAGAAAAAAACAAAATATTCCCCAACGGGGTACTTAACCAACTCTGACTTCGGTCTGAAACTCCGAATTCGAAAAATTTCAGAATGCCGAACGGCACTTGCAACACTGCTTCTGCATCGGACCATGCGGCAAAAAAGACTGAGGATATGACGTCGGTCATGCGCATTTGTACCCTGACGTTCTGATAAATGCGCCTTGACCGACGTCAGCCTTATACTCTGATATTCGGGCCGACCGAGGGACAGCGGACTACCCAAGTGTTAGGACTGCAGCAATGTGAGATGAAGAACATCATGCTGAAACAAAAAGTTTGACATATGTTTGCCTAACCGAGTAGGAGAGAGGAAAAAACAGCTTAACATCTATTCTTCACTTAGAACAGAATGTATAGCTACCTGCAGCTGCAAATTTCTAGACTCAGACTTCAATATTTGTTAATGGAAAAAAACAAGCAAATATCTTTGCAGATGCAAGAAACTTGAAATTTTTCGTGGCTTTCACTGTCAAGCCTGCTTACTTATTTACACTTGTTTATAACTTAAGCCAAAAGCATTAATCTAAGCATCCACCCTTGTAAAAGAAGTAATCTTAGTTCTGCATACAACTTAATCAATGCTTTTTATACCTCCACCCCAACAGCTCAATATCACAGCATATTAATTTAATCTTGCTTCTGTCCAGCATTTCATCTCTTGCTATACTTTAAAGG
The DNA here is from genome assembly GCF_019279795.1 of Protopterus annectens. Classification (NCBI taxonomy): domain Eukaryota; kingdom Metazoa; phylum Chordata; order Ceratodontiformes; family Protopteridae; genus Protopterus; species Protopterus annectens. The sequence continues at coordinate 176,486,538 of NC_056742.1, read as the reverse complement.
AAATATTTTAGTTGTAATATAGGCTTTAATGTCTTTAACACAGTCACTGAAAAGACCCTCACCACCACATTTAAATACTATGATACACATTGTACAAAACTGCTACTTTATAACATGCAGTTTTGATCATGAAATGTTTTATACAAATACTACTGGTAACAAAAACTGCTTTACTGTAGCAGTGTTCCGATATGTTTTACATAGTCCACCCAGAAGTCAACAATGTCAACAAATGTCCAGTCTTTCCCAGCCAGAAACGTCATTAAATGGGAGACTATAAAGCATCATTCACTAATTTCACTGTTGCTGGTCTTCATTCTGGTTATCTTAATCTCCCTCTCCCAACAGCAGCATCTGGTTCAAGTCCAAGATATTCCTGATTCTTCTAATCCTATATTTTTTTCATCAGTCTCTCTAGCATTGTCCTTCAGAATATTGGAAAAGGTTTCACTGGCAAAGTCTTGCTCCACAAGCTTTATTGTCAGAAGAATGAGTAGCAGAGTTCCTTTCGGTGTGTTGACTCACTTACTGCTGCATAAACTTATTTCCTCCTTGGCCTGTTCTGCATCCCAAACATTTTGACCCTTAAGGAAAAAAATATTCTGAAGATAGCTAGACATAGCATCTTGAAACTCATACCTGCCTCTTGACATTTCCTGCTTGCTGGATCAATTGGCTTCTCTTCTCTTCTGCCTGGTGGAGAGTGAAATAATTTTCCACAAATACTCTGCCATTTCCAGTTTGGTTTTTAAACACTTTTCCCTTCTGCCACAGTTTTGCAGATCAGCTTTTTCTACTTGCGTGACTTCATCTTTACTAATACGGGTCTTGGCAGCTGTTTTATGGCCAGGTTTGGAGGAAACACCTGTGCATCCTTTCAATTAAATCTTGCTGTGGAGTGCCTGTCCAGCTGCTTAACTGTACTTTCAAAAAATAAATACAGTTTGTTCCTTCCAATTTCTCTAGAACTGCAGAATCTCAGGTTTTCTCAGTGTGCTCAGTTTTCTAAATCTAACATTTTTTTGAAACTGCTCTTCACTACAGCATCTGATTTCTGCAGTATTATCAGTTCATCTCAATAGTTACTTAAAAGGCTGGGAAAAAATTTGAAACTTTGAGATGGATTCCCTCAATGTTTCATTTACTTAATGACCTCCAAGTACATCACTTATTTTTTTCGCTAAATTACTGGAAGACGTGTCTTGTACCAAACCTGAAGACTGAACTGTTTTTTGCTGGATGGTTGTAGGATTCTTCCCAATCAGTGTTTTCTTGTCACCTTTTCTGGCTGATTTGCTTTCAGGTTCTCTAAATGCCTGCTTTGCTGGCATAGAGCCAGTATACTTGCTAGCCAGTAACTGAATCTGATCCATAGTGACACTTTTGCTAGTTGGTATTTGTCATTTTTCGCTTTCACACTGGAAGAGCTGAAATTAAGCTGTTGATTGGTGTACAGCCATCTTGGAAGTCCACTGGTCAACATTTTGAACTTCGGAACTTTCAGATACAGATTTAGAAATGAAAGTTCTAGTACTGGTCTTGGAGGCCTCTGTTTGGTACAAGAAACATTCCGGAAAAGAAGCCTTTGCCCCTTTGACTTTCTGGCACTGTTTCTATGACTCATTGTGTGTGTAAAGAATGAAGAATCTAAGAAAAAAACATTTGGTTTGGTTTATGTCTGTAACCTCCTGCACGACTTTCACATCCAGGAACACACACATTTGAAGAGAGCTTGTTCTGAGAGAGGGAAGATGGTAAAAATACTGACACCGTCATTCTGTACTATTGGTCTGTTCCTTTATTCCTGAAGAGCCCCCCCCCCCCCCGGTTTCTTATCACCCTCTGTCCATCTCTTTATTGTACTTTGCTTGCCAGAAAGAGACCGGTTTTGTTTATCTGGCTTTTTTTGGGGGGTAAGATAAGGGATCTATAAGGTTTGTACTGGAGTACACGGAAGATCTTGGAAACCCCCTCAGTCAATTTCCCTCTTTCATCATATTACCCGAGAACCTAGGTCACAGAAACAAACAAAACCTTACTGTCTAATGCAGAATCTAAGACTTCAGACTGTACCTAATCAGCAAACTTTTGGTTATGTCCCAAGTATACCTTCCCAACACTATAGCAGTGGACCTGGGCAGTATCCACATAATCATACACTTTCTTCAAAACATATTTAGATACCTAATATACGGTCAAAATAGCTTGGTTCAAAAAGAACTTTCTGCTTTAGGAAGAGTGGAAGCCATTTTCCTCAAGCTCTCTACATGACAAGCATACATTTCCACAGATATTGCCTGGTAATTCAGGGTTCTGAAGGCTAATGTGGAAGAAACATTCACTTACCAATATGGTCCAGCATTTTGCTTTCTTTGTCATCAGGTGAAGAGTTAATATTAAGGACCAACCTGTTGCCAGCATGACAGAAGGTTGAAATGGCTGCTAGGTCAGATATACCATGACAGAAAAAGAAAGTTATTAGTTCAAGTTACTTTATACAGTTTATCTGTTTTTTGGGGACTGACGGCTGTGTATTACAATGACAGCAGGCAGCATTCAACACATCTTCCAGGGCTGTCAGTATAGGAGGAATGGAAAGAATGTGGTCGATCAATGTGCAACATATATTATCTCCTCAGTTCAGAGGAACACATTTGTTTCCATAACAATACCGGACATCCTGGCAATGCTCTGATTAAAAGAAAATTCCTCCACAGAGGATGCAAATTAAATTGTCTCACAATCAGAGTGGTGGACATCTGAATCTGCAGAAGAATAAGCCCCATCTCTGTCAACCTCAGAATCTGCAGAAGAATAAGCCTCCTCTCTGTTAACCTCAGAATCATCAGACCCAGTTTCCTCAGGAATAACATTACAGGGTATGCCTACCTGTAATGGCTTCTGTGTATCAAGATACATTGCCTGTTATGCCTGCCTAGTGAAAATAAGCAACATCTTTTTTTTCTTTATAGGAGTGCCAATAGTAGAAGACTGTCTTAAAGGATGTAAAGAACTACAACAGAGGAAGACAGACACGCAAATGGTCTGAGGAGCAACCAATGGCAATGCAGGTTTTACTCACTATCAACTGACATACAGAGTCTGCAACAACAGAGACTGCACTCCTTGGTGACTTTTTCCCTTCTGGGTATTGCAGGAGAGCCAAGGACTGGAGCATCAGGCACCAACAGCAGTAGGCATAGCTGTGGCAAGTTAGTCAGAAGGCAAGTTATCCCTGAATATTCACAAGCAGCACATTTACACTCACCCTTCCTAGTCCATTTATCTTAAAAAATATATAAATAGAACACAATTTCTCTGTCAGTTCTTTTCAATCAAACACTAAAATCAGTACCGCAGGTAGGGTGTCACCAAGTGAACATAAGTATAACACTGACATGTATTCCTGTACCTTCCTCCATAAACTACTTTGTCCAATTAAATTCAAAGTTTACACAAGCAGAACAAAATTTCTCACAAAATTAACCTCAAATACATAACAGCTCAACTTAAAAATAGTGGTCCCTGACAGGAAACTTCCTGGTTTCGTAAAAGGAAACACCACTTTTAGTCAAAAATAAAATGTATATCATTTTTCTTAAAAGGAGTAATTTTTGAGTGGAAAAACTCTCCGAACAGAAACTTATCCATCAGAAATTAAGCTCTCAGCTAACTGCTGTTTCTACGAAGCTCGAGAGTTGCTGCTTCTCAAGACAGCAAGAAAGCACTAAAGAAATCTTGATTCTGACTGACTAATCCCAATGAGGAAAATTAGCAATCAGAAGAGCCAGTGAAGGAGTGTTGGGGGGGGGGAGATGCAGCTTTTTGAAGTTGGCCAGCTGTTTCCTGGGCAGGAAACGATATAGCCTAAAGACCACTGCAACAGTGGGAATAATGAACACGTACTCTGTGAACATTTAAAGCGTACTACTCAAAACAGAAGCTGATCTAGAGGACTGCTGTTTAGGCAAGTCAGAAATAATTCCACTCTGTTAACAGTATCCAGGTTGCATTAATTTTTATTGGAAAAGCTTTACATTTACTGTAAAATCTAATACAGAAAGAATTGGTTAAGCATGTTTTTCTGCTGCATATACTCGCCTTGGAACAACATTGTCTTTAGCAAAGAAGATAAATGAATAAAATAAAAAAGAAGATCCAAAGTACTTTTTAAAATAAAACTGAACTAAAATGTAGAACCAAGAAAGAATAAACGGCTCTGTATAGCAAGTGATCACTGCTTTTCCATTATGATCCGGTTTTGCAGTACTATACTTGGCTGCCTATACAAGTTCATCTGTTACTTAACTTCACACTGGTGCACAAACGCTGTACATGTTCACATACTGCTTTCATTGTTAGTGTAATTAAAAGGATCTGTAATCATTACACAAACAGCTGCATTATAGGATCTGTAACAAATAAATGAACTACTACAATAAAGTGATCTGCCAACATTTAAGTACACATTGCTGCATCCTTCCTTACATTTTGGGGCTATTTAATTAAAAAAAACACTATGTAAACTGTTTATTAAACCACTGTCCAAATAAATGTATTTTTTTCCTGCTGTGCAGTGCACCTATAGACTTGAATGGGGCACATTTACACATGCAATGGTGATATTTCCTACGCCGACGTCAGCAAAGTTAAAGTTTCCCGTTATATCTGAGGGATGGCGGTGTATGAAACACGCATTTTAAAAAGTATTCTTGGTGAAGAAGAGAAAACATTCCTTAATGGGGAAAACTAAAGTTTGACAATTTATGCACCATGTGCCATGGTGCAAAGGTTTTGTTTCTGTCTTTCGGCTTTTCCCGGTTAGGGGTCGCCACAGCAGAACTCCAGTCCGCTAATGATTGGCAGTAGATTTTTACGTGCTGAGTTGCCAGCCCTGACGCACAACCTTCAACGAAGGTACGCCCATTCATGCATGTCTCCACACAGAAGACGCTCTAGCTGAGAATCAAACAGGACACCATCTTACTGTGAGGTGACAACGCTACTGCAGCACCACCACCGCAGTAGCCATGGTGCAAAGGTAAGCTTTCAAATACTGTCAAATCTCCTTAATGTAGTCTTACAAAAATGCAAGGTTAACCTGGGTAATGATTTGAAATAAAGCCATACAGACCAGTCTCCAACCCATTAAAAAAGTTTCTACTGTGTAATTACCTGAAATATCCAATACTTTGACTGATTCAGCCCGAGGAAAATTTTCTTTTAGAATCTGACTTAATCGGACTTCTCCATTAGTCAGTGATGAACTGTGTCTTCTTAAGAAGTTGGAAAGTAGCAGTGTCTATATATTAAAAAATGCATTTAACAAAAAATCAGTTAAAATTACAGTGAAAATGGTTGCCAAGATGTAAAGTAAACAAGTCTACTTATTTTGCTTACTTAAAATTGCCCATTTCTACACCTTCTTTTCACAGCCATGGGAAGGAAGTGCTACTCACTACCAGTTAGGAAAACACTGTATGGTTCAAGGGCTTGGTAACAGTAGAATTCTACATGGAGGCTTACCCAAAATGCTTGAAATGAGGCCAGCACAGTCCACAGTTGTCACATCATGTCTTAAAATGAGTACAAAAGTAGAAACACAAAGCTGCATATGATGTACAGTAAGCCTGAAGTTGGGAGAGGTTCTGAGCTCAAACTCTTGATAGAAACTGAACTCCACCTGCAGATGAAATCCGGATGTTATGACTGCAACAGTGAAAGATCCCCACAGTTGAATGCAGGGGTAGCGCACCTGAACAGGAGTAACTATCAGTGTGAGACTACAGTCAAAATGCTTCAGAACCCTGTCCCCTTATCATGCTCACAACACAAAACACATACTATGACAAAGCATCCACAATTAGTGATATTTGTGCAGCTTACAGTACAGTTTCTCACTCTACCAACAATTTCCTTAATATACTCACCAAAACATGAAAAGGTCACCACCTTTCAAGAAAATTTTTTTACTAAACTAGACTTGTACACCTTCCTTTGCACTTGTAAAGGATATCATGCTCTGTGCCCAAATATCATTAGACATAATTCCAAAATGCCATCAGGGACTCATCCTTTCCTCATTTAAAAACAAGACAGGGAATTAAAAGCCACAACACAGCAGAGAGCAGTTTAATTGTAGAAGCTAGTGTTACAGTTAACAAATGACTTTTTTTTTTGTTGTTATCCACAGTATACCGAAGACAGGAATGGCCAAGTTCATGCCTAGCAGGTGAAATAAAACTCCCTCCACTCTAAATGGTTTAAACCACAGACATGAATTCTTGTACGTTTCATACAACATGAATGGAGATACTGAAAAGTCAGAGGGAATGGAATGTTAGAATACATACAAACATGCAGAAAGATCTCCTGAGCACCTTCTCACATTCACCATCCTTTCCTTACTCTGTCCAAACCCTCACAAGCTACAAACACCTTAACTACACCATACCACTGCCTGAAACATGTCAGAGGCTTATAACCACAACAGTAGTAGAATTTCCTCAAAGGCTAGCAAAACAAATGGTCATCCATCTGCCATATGTTCCATTCTCACTGCCTGTGTTCTAGGAGTCAACTCCATCCCCCATCTATACTTCTAATACAGTATATACCAGAATCACTCCCCTTTTTTATGCAAGATTAAATGTTAAAATCTATACAAACCCTAGATGGCTCCTCCTCCTTCCCTTAGGTTATCAGTGTGCAGCGCAGACTTGCCCAACTACTCTTTCTTAGCGTGGTCTCAGAACTATACAGAGTACTTTAAAACTTATGGTTGTGCTGAACAATAGAAAGATCACATCAGTATCTCTGGAATCTGCACCTTTATGCTACATGTACACACTCTCCCAGTAATATTACTAAGTAGCAAACAAATCATAGAACAGTTAAACATCAGTTCCTTTCCTTCACTATCTTACTTCAGATCCAAAAATGCAAATACCAGACAACCCCCCACTGCATCACCCTGTTTAAGTGTATGGGGGGTGATCATGAAAAGATGAAAGAAAACAAAATGTACACAATTCTCTGGGGGCGTAATGGTATTTAGACAGTTTCTTGGAAAAAATGGTTAACTTTTTAAATAAAAATTATTAGGAATCTTGCAAGCTTACTTTAAACACAGTTGTGAGGTACTGCTATAGGGGCACATTTTGCCCCCATGTATGCAAATTTAATGATAGCTCTATTTGAAGCAGATTGTATGAAGAGTTTATGAAAAAGGATGTTTTATGTTATTATAGTTATATTGATCATCTGATATTTATTTGCCAAGGTGGGCAGAATGAAGTTAAAGAAATTGTTTCTGATTTACAAAAACATGTATACAATTTGTCTTTTGATGGATTACAATATGGTAGTGAGGTTGTATTTCTGGATTTATGTTTGAGAGGTTTTGAAAATGTTGAGATTCCTACATCTGTGCATAGAAAGTTTTTGAATGTAGGTCAGAATTTACATGGAAATAGTTGCCATCCCCCCATTTGATGTCCTCTATGCCATATGGCGAGTTATTAGGTTACATAGAACTTATAATAACAAGAAAGATTTTTATGATTAAGTTCACAAAACAGTTACTATGTTTCTAAATAGGGGGTATAATCAGGGTTTAGTTAATGAAGCTCTACAAAAGAATCTTGGGGCTTTGTGATGGGCAGAAGAAAAGTAGTAATAATTATTACAATAGGAATGAAAGAAAGAATTGTGGAAAGGAGGAAAATGTACTTTTGTTACGACAATATTTTAAGCGAACAAGTTTGTGATGTGTTGAAATATTATTGGGAATTTCTTATGAGATACAGAATTATGTAAAATTTTGTGGGATGTTCCTTTTATTTCATATGAGTGGGTGGAATTTATAAGACATGCTTGTTCATGGTAATTTTGTGTCACCTGATATTAGAATTACTAGACATCCATTTGCACTAGGTACTTTTCCATGTAATACCTGTGGTGTTTGTCAATTTGTAGTGTGCTGCTTTGATAACATTAACAATGCTGAAAAATTTCCTGGAGTATAGAAATTAATGCAATACTGAAGACGTTATTTATGCCTCGAGGTGCCCCTGCAACTTATTTTACATTGAGGAAATTAAAAGAATGTTTAGAGTAAGGTTGCAGGAGCATATCAGGGATATTAAGAAGCAAAACAGCCCATTTTTAAAAACATGCCTGTGATTTTTCATTATTGCAGGGTACAGTTCTTGTAAAAAAACACGTCAAAATGGGGGAAATTCTATATTAAAAGATAATCTTGTATTTCAATATAAAAACAGATTCCTTGTAAAAAAACAGTAATACCTTTGGGATTGAATTGTGAAATTAATTGGAAATATTTGATATGATTATTTTATTAGATAATTAACTATTTATGTGCTTTTTATATACGCATATATGGTGTATTTTATCAGAGTGTTACTCCTTGAAGGCTGTTAAGCTGAGGTGCTAGACACAAACGTTTGTGGGTCAGTAGCCGGTTTTATTTTATGGAACAAAAAATGGTTTGCCCTTTTGCCAATGAGACAAAGTTGTGTACCCATGCTGCTATAAAAGGGCAGATAGGAGAATGATCTTTGCAAAACTGAAGGAATGGTGTAAAAGACATGTGGAATTAAACATGAAACAGCTGGGAAAGGCAGCAGCTTTGTAGAGTACAAGGCAGGATGAGTAGTGATACAAGCAGCTGCAGCACAACATAAGAAACTGACTTGGAAGTAGTCCAAGTGTTCTTCAAAAAAGGCATATCTTTATGATGAATCACACGTTATCTGTTCCAGTCCTATTAAATACTCTCTCTACCCTCCCCATACAGTTCTACAACCCACTGAACTCACCACTGTTTATAGGCCATGCCAGTAAAGCATCTTACTAAAGCCCTGGTCCTGAAAAATAAAAAATATTACAGCTAAAATTTATTTAACACACCTTCCAAAAGCTGTCAGAGTCCACATTCTAGAACTATTGCAAATTCTTGTTAAAAAGAACAATCAAAACTAGAGATAACATGGAAGAAACAAACTATCAAGTTCCCATTCTTGACATTTGTCAGCAAGTGTGACAGTTCTGGTAATCAGCATAGTATTACTTCAGTAGCTATGACAGACCCATTAAAGATCCTGGCCAGCTTTACACATATGTGACTTGGCCATTTGCCTAGGGCATCATTCTGTCAAAAAAGCTTTTCAGAAAGTTAGTTATTTTCTTAAAATAAAAAAATGCAACCTTTAAGAAAAAGTCTTCATCACCCCAGTTCAAAGAGAAAGCAGCTGTAGTACCCTGGTGAAAGTGATGTATACCTGACCATTCAATTAATTGGATTCTTGTTCCTTCCAACCCATGATCTACTTAAACAGATCAGGTAGCTCATAGGTGGAACTGAGCAGGAAGCCACCAAACCTTTTAAAGTGTACGGAATATCCCTAGGTGGAAGAGAAATCATCTGTTTATCTGCTGTAATATGAGGCTTTTTTTATATTGATGTTACCAGGCAACCAGATATGCTAGACAACTGTCCAAGAATATGGCAGTCATTCAACAGTCCCAGATTTTGCCTCATTTTTGTCCTGCTTTTGTCCTGCTCCTTGTAAAATTTTGATTTTTTTTGGCAAATCATAGAGGATCATAGACACAAAGTGCCATACAGAGTTTCATGCATCATTCTTCAGAAAATGCATGGGGATACAAAACCTAATGTTCTATAAAACTTAAGTAAACTAAAGTAATACTTAAACCTTGCTGTGCTGTGTGGGATATGACTGCACATTACTCTGAATTTGTAGGGTTAGTGTGTTTTGCATGAAGCATCTCAGAATTCTTTAATGCGGGGCTTCTATTTGTGTAGAGCAAAGATGAACTAGATTATATCATTATCACAACTAGACATCTGAAGTTTACACAGAAGTGGCTACAACTGATGGGTGAGGGCAGCAGTCATCTGATGAAACTAGCTGAGCTTATTTGCTAATCCGAAACGGACACTAACTTGGCTTTGCAATACTAGTGCGCATCTGTGTGAAATCATCAATAAGATCAAAAATCAGACATCTTTGGTGTACAAAGTCAGTAAAGTGGCCACTGCTGAGGAGTACGGAGACCACTTCACTGACAGATTTACTGTGTAGGGGGCTAAGGGAACCAAAGTGCCCTAATAACAACTCAATATTTATTTAATGAAAGTAAAGAAATGCAGCAGCAACACTGTTTCTTTACTAAAAGAAAAAGGAAAAAAAAAAGACAATATGTTCACATGAGCTGCAGCATCTTCTGGCCGTAGTTACTAAACACACTCCATTCTCATCAATTAAACTGTGGTCTTTGTGCTCTGTCCCACCCATTGAATACTTGATGTTGATCATGGGGGGCTGCTGCACAAAACCCACAAATTTCCAGTGGATAACAAGGTTTGGTCATGGTGGAAAAAAAGCAAAAAAAACAGTGGAAGAGCTACAGCAGCCAAACAGTTGGTACTGCATTGAGGATTTGTAAGAAAGAAAAAGAAGTGTTTTAAAGATTTTTCCAAGAGAAACTGAACTGTATTTAAAAAAGTTATTGCAGGAAAAAGAGATACATGCTTAAATGCCAAGATTGTAACTACTGTAGATATTTGTATGGAGAAAGCAGTTGTGAAAAATATGGTTATTTCTGTACCAGGCAGGTTTAGTTGCAAGTCTGCGTTTGTTGTTTATTTAGATACCTATATACAATGTCAGGCATTCTTCACAGAACAAACATCTAGGGAGGTGCATGTGAGAATTTATGAGCATTTATATGCAGTGGAGTCCAAGGAGGATATATATGCATTGAAGGGGCATTTCATTTGTCCTGTAAAGGGAAAAAAGAAGTTATGTACTCACCATAACGTTTCATCAGAGTAGTTATACTTCATTTTTCTGCAACCTGTGGGTATTTGGATCCATATTGGATCTGAGCCAGCAAAATATTTTCTAGCATCTCCTCCAAGCTCCATGCTCCTCCCCTACCCACAATGCAACACCATCTCCTGCCTTCCCTCAGATCGAGTTTGCTGCAACTATACACATTAGCAACTCAGCCCAAAGAACCAAACATACTTATGAATATGATAAAGTCAGGGGGCCGGAGGGAGGGCAGGTTGCAGAAAAATGAAGTTTAACTACTCAGATGGAAAGTTATGGTGAGTACATAACATGAAGTCAACTACTTCAGATAAAGAAGTTATCTGCAACCTGTGGGACAGAGTCCCTAGCTACTTAAATCCTGGGAGGCCCTCATGGAAGGATATTCCTGAGCACCGCAGAGCCAAAGGATGCTCTACGTCTGGGAATCGGGTCTAATTTATAATGAGAAATGAAAGTATGTGGATTTGCCCGAGTTGCTGCTGCGCAAATGTCATCCAAAGAAACACTAGACCAAAAGGCAACAGAAGTCACCATGGTAGAGTGAGCTTTAATTATACCAGGAGGAGATGAACCTTTTGCTTTGTAAACATACGAAATGCAAAGAGTGATCCATCTAGCTAAGGAAACCTTGGAAATGGCCTTTCCCAAAAAAGGTTTGGAAAATTGGTAGGACTTGTGGAGTGCCTTTGCTCTATGAAGACAGAAACAAAGTTGTCTATGAACTTCTAACAAGTGAAGTTTATATTCACCCTTGTTTTGGAAATTGGGAAAGAAAAAGTACAGTTTTGTACCTACCATAAATGTAGATGTTAGAGTGCTAATACAGCTGCAGTAATCACAGATGGGTTTTCAGCCGTCAGGTGGTCCCTCGGTCTGCTGAATTCCAAAGTCTTGGTCCGGCGTCGGTTGTTGTCGCTTACTCTTCTGACGTCAGGAAGGCCAGAGTATATAAGACACAGCCAACGCCATGTTCTTCAGTCTTTCTTGCCCCAGATGTCAGGTGCCCCCAAAAGGAAGGCAATACATAAATAAGGCTTATCCACATATGCAAGCAATGCAAAGTAATGCAAAATCAGTGTAAGCAAGCAAATAAAACATAGCAGGATAACCCAGTCAGGAAGTATGAAGAGGTTGTTACACCCCATGCCCTTACCAAGTGGGGAAGGAGGGAGGGAAACCTGTACTGCAGCTGTATTAGCACTCGAACATCTACATTTATGGTAGGTACAAAACTGTACTATGTTCATCGTGCATACAGCTGCAGTAATCACAGATGGGTAGAGTCCCAAAGCTATGCATAGGGTGGTAGGTACTATGAGGAACTGGGTTGAGCCAGAATGCCCTGCAAAACAGCAGTGGCAAAGCCTGCTCTTGTTCTGGAATATAAGGGCAGGTGGTAGTGTTTTGTGAAGGTATGTACAGAACTCCAAGTGGCTGCCTCCAAAATATCCTCAGTAGGCACACCTCTGAGGAAGGCTGTAGAGGTGGCTGTGGCCCTGGTGGAGTGAGATCTGATAGGAGTAACAAAATCGTATGCAGTGGTCAATCCACTTGGAAATGGTCTGTTTGGTAACTGGTTTCCCTTGAGCCCCTACGGCATAGGACACAAAAAGTTGTTCTGATTTCCTGAAGGACTTTGTTCTGTCCAAATAGTAACGTAGCTGCCTATGGATGTCTAAAGAGTGAAGCAGCCTTTCCCCTTTGTTATGAGGGTTGGGATAAAAAGTAGGTAGGTGTATGGCTTGGTTTAAGGCTACCCTGGATACCACTTTTGGCATAAAAGATGGGTTAGTACGAAGGGAAACCCTATCCTGATGGAAGATGAGGAAGGGCTGCACCGCCATGAGGGCCTGTAGTTCAGAAACCCTACGAGCTGAAGTGATGGCCAGAAGGAAAGCTGTTTTCCAGGACAAATATTGCAGATCTGTTGAGGCAGCAGGTTCAAAAGGAGGCAATGTTAATTTTTCTAGTATGTAATTAAGGTCCCAGGCTGGTATTGGTTGCTTCCTTGGAGGTCTTATATTCTTAGCCCCTCTGAGGAACTGTCGTAAGAGTGGGTGAGAATAAAGGGAGGATCCGTGTTGAATTCTGCAGAAATGGCTGAGGCATGTATTTTAATGGAAGAAAATGAAAGTCCACTGTTCAGCAGTTCAGCTAGGTACTGTAAAACCTGAGGCAAGTTCAATTTTCTAGGGCCCTGTCCTCTTTTCTCATTCCAACAGCAAAACCGCTTCCATTTTGCGGAGTAAGCTTTTCTAGTAGATGGCCTTCTGGCCTCCAAAATGACATCCTGCACCTCCTTGGAGAGTAGGGTTTGTTGTGGTGTTAAGGAATTTTCCATGCAGCGAGGTTGAGTGTTTTCAGCTGACTGTGAAGGGTTTTGTAGCTGTTCTGAGTCAGCAGAAGGGGTATTAGAGGCAGGGACCAGGGAGGAGAATGCGTTAGGCTCCTCAGGAGTGGATACCAGTGCTGCCTTGGCCAATCTGGAGCAATCAGTATCATCCTCGGTTTGTCTGTTCTTGCTTTCAAAAGCACCTTGGACAGAAGAGGCAGAGGTGGGAATGCATAAACTGTCCATGCTGTCCAACAAAGAAAGGGCGTCCACTTTCCAGGCCTTTGGATGGAAGGTCCTTGAACAAACTTTTTCAATTGATGGTTCCTGTGGGAGGCAAAAAGATCTATGTCTGGCCTCCCCCACGCTTGGATTATTTCCGTAAACACCTTTGGATGTAACTTCCATTCGTGTGGATCTGTCATATTCCTGCTCAGTGTCTGCCAGTGTGTTTTCCAGTCCTGGCAAGTACTGTGCTTGAAGTTCGATTTGTCTTTCCAGAGCCAAGTTTCAAAGAGTCATGGCTAGTCTGCACAAGGGGTATGAATGTGTTCCTCCTTGTTTGTTTATGTACCACATTACTGTGGTGTTGTCTGTTCTTATCAGTAATTGTCCTGGATGCAGGAAGTCCTTGAAAGCTGTAATTGCATTTATTACTGCTAGCATTTCTTTTTGATTGATGTGAAGGTGCTTTTCCTTGTGGGACCATCTGCCCTGAATGCACCTGTCCTTCATGTGCGCCCCCCAGGCGTAATCTGAGGCGTCTGTGGTTATGACTCGTTTTGCTTGAGGCTTGCAGAATGGAAGGCCTGTGTTTACTTGACATGCTTGGGCCCACCATAGAAATCCCTTTTGCAAACATGGAATTATTGGTATAATTGCTTCCAAACTGTGACTGTGTTGAGACCATAGATTTTTTAGGTACCATTGAAGTTCCCTCATATGCAACTTTGCACATGTGATTAGCAGAATGCAAGATGCCATGAATCCCAGAGCCTGCAGGATTTTCCTTGCAGTAAGCCTGGTACTTTTTGCTAGTGTTTTGAAGTACTGAGATAATTGCCCTTGTTTTTCTGGCGTAAGATATGCCATCTGGGTGTTTGTGTCCAAGCTGGCACCCAGGAAGGTTATTTTCTGAGATGGTGTTAGCCTTGATTTCTCCTTGTTGATGGTGTATCCCAGAGAAAGCAGTAACCGTGTCACATATGCCAGATGTTCCAGTAGTATGTGTTTGCTGTCCGCTTGGATCAGGCAGTCGTCCAGATAAGGGTAAATTTGTATCCCTTGAAGTCTGCAAAAGGCAATCACTGATGCCAGGCACTTTGTGAATACTCTGGGTGCAGTAGATAAGCCAAAGGGCAATGCAGAGAATTGATAGTGGATTGAACCTGCAAGAAATCTGAGGTATCTTCTGCAGCTTTGTCTGATTGGGACATGCAGGTATGCCTCCTTGAGGTCCAATGTTACCAGCCAAAACTCCTTGCCCAGCATGGGAAGAAGTTGCTGTAATGTGAGCATCTTGAATTTTGGTACGAGTAGAAATGTGTTTAGGATGGATAAGTCCAGAATGGGTCTCCAGTCGGTTCCTTTTCTTGGTACCAGAAAGTCTTGAATAAAAACCTTGACCTTGTTGGTGCGTAGGTACCTTTTGTATAGCTCTCATGTTTAGGAGCTTTGAAATTTGCAGTTGTGCCTCTGCCCTTTGATTTTGTGGCAGGTTTGGCATGCCTCTCATTTTTGGAAGAGTGTGAAATTGAAATTTGTAGCCTCTGTTTATAATGTCCAGTATCCATTTGTCTGTTGTGACAATATGCCAATTGCTTGCAAATAATGCTAGTTTCCTCCCAAAGGTGCTGCCAGCTGAGACTTGCTTGGCATGGAAATGAGGGAGTCATTGGGTTTGCTTCCTGTATTGTTGTGCACTGTCTTCACCACCTCTTGGTGCTGGAGATTGCCATTGTCTGCCTCTATATGATCCTTGTGATTGTCCTCTGCCCCTTGTGCGTCTGTATCTACCTCTTTGGGGCTTGTCAGTGGCTGGAAAGGACCAGTTTTTTGAAGGCCAATTCCTGCTAAAACGTGGTGGCTGGACCTGTAAGAAAGCTTTGACAGTTTGCATAGATTTGGCTTTCTTCCATTTTTCGTAGTATATCCTCAGCATTAGTACCAAAAAGTACATCCTTTTGTAAAGGAGCATCAAGAAGTTTAGCTTTCACATGATCAGGCAAATTTTGTTCCCTAAGCCAGGCATGTCTGCGAATGACTGATCCTGTAGCAGCCGCTCTACTGGAGGCCTCTAGGGCATCATAACCACATTGTAAAGTGTGTTTACCCACTTGCTCCGCACTATGCATCATATCCTGTAACTCTTTTAAATCTGGTTGTTCAGGTTGAGACATTTTGTTTTTTAATTGTGATAACAAACTGTTGATATTTAATCATATGAAACTGACAGTTTACCTCGGCCACCCTAGCCATGAGGGCCTTATATACCTTCTTACCCCACCTTTGAGGTATATACCTTCTTACCCCACCTTTCTAAAGATCTAGATTCCCTTTCTACAGGAAGTGGATTCTTGGCAGTGGAGGCCTTTAATCCCTTAGGACCTTGTGAAATGGTTTCAGGGTCAGCATTATGGCCTTTGTAGAGAAACTGGTGAGAACTGGGTACTCTGTAATATCTATCAGGCTTTACTGGTGCAGGAGGCAGAGAATCAGGGTTAAGACAAGCCTCCGAATAGACATCATCCAGTACCTCCAAAACAGGGGGTATAGCCAGAGGTCTGTGCTGAGGTAACCAAAGAAATTCCCCAAGACTTTTCTTGGAATCTGAAAAGTCTTGGCCTTCCCAATGGAAATGTTCCCTCAAGGTGTGCAAGGTTTCCCCAAAAGAAAAATCCTCAGGGGGGGGATACAGAAGGAATGGACTGTTCTGCATCCGAATCCTCAAAGGGGGAGTATGAGTGTTCCTCTACATCAGAATGTTCTGATAAAATGGATCCCTGATCAGAAGAGGGGGATTCCTTCCTCCACTCTGGGTCTCTTGTCAGGAGGGGGCTGAGAACCTCTGATAAGAGTAATTAGATCCTCAGCCATTTTAAGCATGTGTTTCTTAGGCATGGGTCCAGGAGATGGGCCTTGAGCAGCAGGCCTAGTTTGATGCCTGGCTGCTTTGGATTTAGTAAAGGCCTTAATAGAAAAAGAAGATGAAGGCCTAAATACACCATGGGTGGAGGTGGACCTGTCCACATTAGTAGGCTCGACATAAGCTGGGGCTTCGGTTGTAGTCTGGGAAAGGGCCGAGGACCCAGCGGTCTCGGGTACAGAAGACACCGTCAAAGGAGTGTTGTTGGTAGTCAGGGACCGTAAAGGCGTCTCGCTGAGAACCGGACCACGTGGAGCCTGTTTCGGCATGGTGTCAGCGGAGACCGCGGGCCTTGCGCGTCGGTCCTTTTCCTTGAGTTTTTTGGATAAAATGGTAGTCTGAGTGTTCGACGACATTTTATAGTCAAAAGCTTTACCAAAATAGTGTTGGGCGAACTCCGCCCGATGCTTGATAGTGCGTTTATTGAAAGTAGCGCAAAAGCGACAGCCCGAGACGTCGTGGTCTGGGCCCAAACAAGGTATGCAAAGGGAATGGAAATCCTTATGCGGTATTTGCTTCCCACAAGAAATACAATTATTAACTTTTTCTGACATCGGTCTGAGGCAAAAAAAGTTTCCCCAACGGGGTACTTAGCTTTAATGAAGACTTCGGTTCCAAATATTTTCGTAATTCAGGAGCTGGCCGACCGGCACTTGCGAACTGCTTCTGCTTCGGGCACCGCGCGGCAAAAAAGACTGAAGAACATGGCGTCGGCTGTGTCTTGTATACTCTGGCCTTCCTGACGTCAGAAGAGTAAGCGACAACAACTGACGCCGGACCAAGACTTTGGAATTCGGCCGACCGAGGGACCGCCTGACTGCTGAAAACCCATCTGTGATTACTGCAGCTGTATGCATGATGAACATCAGGTAGATTAATAGACTGGTTTAGGTTTGATTCAGATGCCTAAGAATGAAGGATTTGTATGGACAGATACCCTATCCTTATGTAAGACCAAAAAAGGAGGCACGGCAGAGAGAGCCTGAAGCTCAGAAACCCTCCTGGCTGATGTAATGGCCACTAGAAAGGCTGTTTTCCAAAACAAAAATTTTAGATCCACTGAAGCTGCAGGTTCAAAGGGGGGGGGCACCAATGCCTGGAGAATGAAGGTAAGGTCCCAAGGAGGCACCGAATCTTTGACAGGACGACGCAAAAGAAAAATGCCTTTAAGAAAAGCCTTACACAGCCTAGAAGAAGCTAAGGCGATGTCATCTTCCCCAACATGAAAATTAGAAATGGCTGCCAACTGTACTTTCACTGTGGAGAAGCTAGCTCCTTGTTGAAAGATGTTGTTGGTCTTTTCGGCTTTTTCCCGGTAAGGGGTCGCCACAGCGGAACTCTGGTCCGCTAATGATTGGTAGTATATTTTTACGAAATGCCGAGGTGCCAGCTCGACGCCCAACCTTCAACGAAGGCACGCCCATTTACGCACGCATGTCTTTCGAACGCTACCCAACAGCAGGGAGGACATGCAGACTCCACATAGAAGGCACTCCCAAGCCACACCGAGAATCGAACGGGAGAACCTCTTGCTGTGAGGTAACAACGCTACCACTGTACCACCGTGGAATCTAGCTCCTTGCTGAAAGATACTAGTCAAAAAATCTACCACCACTGGAAAAGGAGCTGTAAAAGGATCCAGGTTCCTGTGAGAGGCCCAAATGGAAAAAAACGCTTCCATTTACTGCAATAAATTTTCCTAGTGGAAGCTTTAAGAGAGGCCACTAGTATAGATTTTACAGGGGAATGAAAGACCGGGCGTCCTGGCAATCAATGGAACTGGAGCAACCAAGCTGTCAGCTTGAGGCTGTCTAGGTTGGGCGGGCAGGCACCGAAGGATGAGAGATTAGATCCAGGCAGGGATCCAGAATCCACGGAGGAGCTAGAAGATTAGACCAAAGGAAGGGAAACCAAACTTGGCGAGGCCAGAATGGGGCAATAAGGATCACTTTGCACCCCAGTCGGCAAGCTTTCTGAAGGAACTTCGGAATGAGTGGTAACGGAGGGTAAGCATACAGAAGCCCAGGGGGCCAAACATGGACTAGAGCATCTCTGGGGGCATCCCCCGGGGAGGGAATCAGAGCGAAGAACTAGCTGCACTTCGCGTTAGGAGATGCGAAGAGATCGCAGCAAGGCTGTCCCCATGCAAGGAATATCTCCTCCGCTACTGAACGTTTCAGAGACCACTCGTACAGCATCAGAATAGCCCGACTCAATCTGTCCGCTAAAATGTTGGAATGTTGGAGTGTCCCGGGATGCGCGTTGCAATCAGAAAAAGTCGCCCACTCCCACACTCTCATGACCTCACGACACGGGATAGGATGTGGTTCCCCCTTGTTTATTGACATACCAGACAACCGACATGTTGCCTGACTGAATTGCAATCATTCCGAGAGGGAGGATAGTGTGAAAGACTTTCAACACTAAAAGCACCGCCTCATCTCTAGAACATTTATGTGCAACGTGTTCTGTCTGGAACCACATGCCTTGGACTGTCCTTCCCAGTGTCCCCCCCACCCGAGTTGGGAGGCGTCCATGGTCACTGTGGCTTGGACTGGGGATGACACGAAGGGGGGGGTCCCGCTGCAACCTCCGGTGAACTTAGCCACCAAGGAGGGATGTCCTGCAGGTGTGACTGATCCTGATCTAAAAATCTATGGGCAGGTCTAGCAAAGACCACTGGACTGCCAGAGTCCATTGAAGAACCCGCATATGAAGGCATGTGCAAGGAAGCATAGATCTAGAGGATGCCATGGAGCCCAGATCCCAGAGAACATTGCTTGCCTTTGGAAATTTGAGGTTCACTATTTGAGCTATGTGACACCTGAGATGCAAGATCCTTTCTGGTGTTAAGAAAACTTTTAGCTGCAAATTGTCTAGCCGTGCGCCAATTGTACTGGCTGCAATTGGGATTTGTGAACATTGACTGTAATCCCCAATTGATCTGCCAAGAGAAGAAAGTAGTCTCGGGCCAGACACAGAAGATGCTTGGTAGACGCAGCAGAGAGCCAGTCCAGGTAAGGAAAGACCTGAATTCCCTGAAGCCTCAGGTGAGCTGCTACGACTGCCATTACCTTGGTGAACACCCTGGGGGCTGTGGTATGACTGAAGGGTAGAGCTCTGAACTGGAAGTGACTGGCTCCCAGCTGGAAGCGAAGAAACCTCCTGGAGCTTCTGTGAACTTTGATATGGTAGTAGGCATCCTGGAGGTCTAACGAGCACATCCAGTCGCACTCTCAGAGAGGAGGTAGAATGGACTGGAAGGTGACCATCCGGAACTTTTGTTTGGCGACTGACAGGTTCAAGGTTGAAAGGTCCAAGATGGGCCTGAGGGTCCCCTGTCTTTTTTGGCACTAAAAAGAACCTGGGGTAAACGCCTAATCCAGACTGGCTGAAGGGGACCGGTTTGATGGCTCGATTTTGAAGTAGCTTTAAAAACCTCTAAAGCTGCGGCCTCCCTGTGAGCGAGTAGAACATCTGGAAGGTGTCTTGTAGGTCCCAGCAGGGCAACAAATGGGATAGTGTAGCCTCTGGATATTATTTGTAGCACCCAATGATCTGTAGTTATTGACTCCCATGCCACTGGGTGCAATGACAGACAATCTCCCTCCGACTGCCGACAGACAATCTCCCTCCGACTGCCTCCAGAGTAGGACAGTCGGGCAAACCTTCAGGGCTGTTGGGCGGGCCTGTCAGAAAAAGGTTCTCTAGACCCGAAATTCCTAGGAACCCCTCTGCCTCTGGGCTGGCGTCGATCCCGTCACCCTCTGCCTCTGGGGGAATAGTTGTCCTGAAACTCCCGGAAAAATTCCGGAACCACATCTTCTTTTGCCCTCCGATTCCTAGAAAAGGACCGTTGAGGGTTAGAGAAGCGGATCCAGACGGCAGACAGTCTTTGTCTTTTTTGCTCTGGACAAGAGTGTCATGTACTGTCTTCCTGAAAAGGGAGGAACCATCATAGGGGGGCATTAATAAATGACGCCTTGAAAGGGTCCGCAAACTGACACAACCTGAGCCAGGTGTGACGCCTGGATGGGAAAAGTCACTGATGAATAAACACGCTTCCCAAACCTATCCAATGACCTGAACTCCTTGTCCGGAGGGTGGACCTCTCCTGTGCTAGTTCTTTCTTGGTGGCTGCTGCGACCACCATAGCGTCAATGGGGGCTCCTTTACACCATGGTCATCTGTCAGTGGGAGGAGACAGAATCTTGTCAGGGCATTTGGGGATGGGCTCTATGGTGTCAGGCTCCTTCCATGCCCACGTGGTGATAAGGTCCACCAAGGGATCTGTGGGCGGGGACACCCAGGAAGTAGATGGGCCCATGCCAAAGGCCTCCAGGAACACAGACTCATCCGTAGAAGGTTTTGGGGCTGACCAACCTCCCCTCTGGCGGAGAATCTCCATGATGTCTCCGAAGGAGACTTCTTCAGAAGGTGACCTGGGAGAACCTTCTCCTTCCACTAAGTCTGTGTCCGTAGTGAGGGACTCAGGGGAGTCCAAGTGCCTCCTTTTGCACTTGCGCTTACGGTTTCCCTCTTCAGTGGGACACTCCGAAGAGGACTCGTGAGCCACAGGGGGTTCCTCAGAGGGAATAACCTGGGGGTCCTCTGGCATGGGCTGTCCTTGAGACAGGATGAAGGGAGTAGACACCAAATGCAGTGGGGTCTGGGTGGTGTCAGAGGAGATGGGCTGCGGTCTCAATCCTTGGGAGACCACCCTCTCCACCACTTTGAACGCCGATGGAGAGCATACCTCCTTGGCACCCCAGCAAGGAAGAAGCCTTCCCTGGGTCTGAAGCTGGGATCGGAGCCGAAGCAAGGGTAGCCTGAGGTCAAAGGGAACGGTTCAGATCCGAACAAGCTGGAGCCGAAGAAGAATCCATTCCCTTGGGTCCGATTCCCTGTCCACGGCTCCGAGAGTCACCCGGATCCAAACTAGCCGGATTTAAGGAGATCAAGGTAACAGCTGGAGTCGAGGTTGGAGGAACCGTCGGCACCGAGCTACCAGCTCCAAAGAGCCTTGGATCCAAAAACCCCGAAGCAGTCACCCGGATCGGGGAAGGAGAGATGGGGTGGAAAAAGGGCATGAAGGTCCCCCCTCCGGAGGGAAAGGGGCCTGGCAAGACTCCCATCTATATTTGGGCCTTAAGAAATCTCTGCATCATCCTGTCCATGTCCAAGTCAGATAGGCTCGAGTCGATCGCGAAGAAGCAATCGAATCGGATCTGGCTGGTCTGCACAGTAAGGGTGAGGAAGGCTTCTGATCCGAAGATTCCAGCAGTTCCGGCGAGAAACGGGGTGTTGTGAGTCATGGAGAAACTGGCCTCGAAGTCTTAGGAGGGCGGCTAAGGAAAAGCTCCCTGTTCGGGGATCTCTTGCAAGGCCTATCCCTCCTCCTTTCTTTATCCTCCCTGCGCCTTTCTCTGTCCTTGTCTCCGTCTTTTTCCTTTTGCTTGTCTGCCCCACCACCAGAAGAAGCGGGAGTTTGAGTCCCTGTCTGGGTGGGAGACTTGGTGGGAGTACCGGAGACAGAGGCCAAAGCAGAATCCAGCATAGAAGTAGGGAGAAGATCCTTGGCGACCAATTTGGCCTTTCGATCCCCAACAGCTCTTGGGTTAAAACCCACACAGATAGCACACTGGATGGATAAATGAGGCACTCCCAGACAAATTATGCACAAAGTGTGACCATCAGCCGGTGAGTGCTTGTGGCCACATACTGTACATTTTTTGAAGACTGATTTAGGCTGATCAGCCATAGTCCAAACTGAACGCCACTCCCCACAGAAAGAATACAACGCGCACACACGCGGAGGGAAAGTGGGCTTAACAGCAATTGACAAAGACAAAAAACTTTTTTTTTTTTTTTGAACAAAGCGTTATACTAATGGGGGAGATAGGATGCGATCACAGACACACTAAATAGGAAGAACAATCCCAACTTACTTATTCCTGAGCTCAGAGCAGAGACACCACGATGCTCACTGTGGCGCGACAAACGAAATCTGGGGGAATGCAGGAGAGGGTGGTGCATTATGGGTAGGGGAGGAGCTCAGAGCTTGGAGCAGATGCTAGAAAATATTTTGCCGGCTTGGATCAGATATGGATCCAAATACCCACGGGTTGCAGATAAAATGAAGTTAACTACTTCAGATCAATTTGTTTTTGTAGTAATGAATTCTGTCAAAAGCTATTTTACAGTGCTAGATGCCGAATACTTATTAGACTACAGATGGCAAGTAAGATTGGATGCCTGAAAACACCCTAGACTACTAATGCTGAAAATTTTAAAGCCTTTTTACAAAAGGAAAAGCCTAAAATATTGCTCATTTTAATGACTGGTTGATTCTCAACACGTGGTCTTTACTAGTGTCATTTAAATGTTGTCATCTGTGTTTTAAACAATCTGAAGATGTTTTTCAGATGAAAGTGCTAAATGCGTATATTAAAAGCAAGACATTTTGTGTTTTTCTGTACAGCAAGTATACACTTATAGTAAACACTTCACTATAGCTATTTAACAGTCAGAGTTACACAGTCAATCCAGTTGCTGTAACAGATGTGTACAAAATGTTAGTGAAAGTGATTTACCCCTTCTTGCTTGATCACTATTAAACAGTCAATAATTGGGACTTGGCAGAAGCAGTGTCATGCATGTATTTGCTTAAAATATTGTACAATAGGCATTGCTATGGCTTATATACGCATCTCTCACTCTTTGTCTGGGGGTGCCACAGTGTATTTAATAAACTGGCCTTCCTTTCCCATCAAATTCAGATCTCAGCACTGAATACAAAAATGTCCATCTCTGCAGGCCTGGGCAAGACATTTATGAAAAAAACTGATTAAAAGGCATAGCGAGACCAGCAGTAGCATTGCCATCTGTGTTCATAGCTTCATATACGGGTCTCTAAATATGCAGAGAATAAACTTGGTGTGACTAGCAAGATGTGGGACTATACAGTGCTAAAAAACTACTGATGTTAAAGTCTGATTAGCAGTAGATGCTCCCTACCTATTAATCTACCATAACATCTGTTGATACAAGTGACTTACTCCTGCTGTTTAATCTTTCTTAAACAGTCAATGATCTGACATGGTCACCATAGTGTTAAGCAATGTACTGTATTTTATTTACATTTGTTTACTGGGTTGTATCAGACTGGGCCAGGGACCTGGGGAGAAAAACTCCAATACAAGTATTAGACAATAACATAACAAGTAACGTACATGATAATGGAAAACGCATGTTCAAGGAGCATAGAAAATATTTTATTTCACATTTGTTAACCGTGTTGGTCCAACTGAGCACATGCCCATTTTCAGTGAAGACCCAAGGAGAAAAGCTCAAAGTAATTCTTATAAGAATAACACAGTGCATTAATTAGGTAATACAGTGCAGTAAAAATGCAGCAAAACTGTTAACATATATAGAAGCATTATAGAAATACATATAATTTGAGAACATGGACAGGAGGGATATGCAATTAGCAGTCAAGCATTTTTAAGATTAAGTAGATTTGACAAAGAGAAAGGAAAGAATGAGAAAGTGTGGTCAGATAGGATCAGGTAAAATATACATCAAAGAGCATAAAAAACATACAACGATAAGCTATTTACATACATGATTAGAAAAATGTAAGATTTTTTTTTTTTTTTTGTAAGGAAGTACTGGTAAGATATCACATGAGTAACAGCAATGGCGGGGAAGTGCAAGAATGGGACATTTCTGATGTTAGTATTTACTGATATATCAATGTAAAATTTGTATTGAGATGGTGCTGAAAGTTGTTTTGGCAATAGTCATCTACTGGCATTTGTACCAATGCTTATCAGTAACCTTAAATTTTCCCAACTATCTATATAGTATTCTGGCGGAGCTTGTGAAAGTAACTAATATTTGCCGAAGTTATGCAATGATATTTGTTGAAGTGATGCAATGACCAATGCTGCCAATTGCATGCTCCCTCTGTTTTTACATTGGTTTATCCATGTGCTTTGGTTTTCCACAGCACCATAAAGACATGGCATTATCCATGTGCTTTGGTTTTCCACAGCACCATAAAGACATGGCATAAGTGAACTGGCATTCCTCTAGTTTGCCTGTAGCCAGCATGCAAGCATTTGTGCATCTTATGCTAGACCAGGCACATCCATGACAGTGTGCCTCCGTGTCTGCATGAAAGAAAAAAATAAAATACCATCGATTTTTATATCTGTGGACACACCAGGCACATGCACAACCCCACTGAGTAGATAAAAACAGTAAGTCACTACCTTTCAACGAAAGCATAAAATGCATCACAGAACAGCCAAGCCTTCAGAGCTTCTGGAGGCTAGTGGCCTTCACACCACAGGCTACACGTGCATTTTTAACACAGACTTAGGACTGCTCCCTGCCCTGAGCCACACAGAATTTAAACCTAGCCCTGCTCAGAGGTATGCATTGAAGTTAGATTTAGCTTGTGTGGCTGGTGTGGTAATTACTCACTTAACCTTCATCACAGAGCTCCACGATATGCAGAGGAGGTCACTATAGCTTGTCTAGGGTCAGTGTACTGTTTAGAAGCAACAAGTCTGACTGTTACTCTGATCCCCCCCCCCCCCCAATTTCCTCACAATCACCATTCATGTATATAGGTGGCTTTTAGGGATAAGGAAGAAAGCTATTCACAGCTGAAATATGTTACTATGTTCCATTTGTTCTTTAAGCTTTGTCTCAGTTTAAGAAAGTGGTATGCAGAAGGTACATGCCTTTGGGGGGGGGGGGCAGGGGCAAGATGACATATGCTAGACATACACACATTTTTCAGCAGCCACTTAAAATATATCACGGTTGTTAATTTGTGCATTGACTTTCAACCAACTCTCACGCCAGAGGAATATAAAGACTGCCCATTTTTTTATTGGGGGGGGGGTCAGTGTTCGGATTTAATTATCCTTAGAAGCATTTGTTTTCAGTTTATTGTGAACTGCTGCTTGTTGGACACAAATTTCTCCTTCTTTGAAAGAAAAAAAATTCAAGACAATTTTATTATGTTTTTAGCTTGGCCATCACCGGATCAAAAGGTTGGAGGGAAAAAGCTCTACTACACTTCACAGAACATCTAGAACCCATATGACTTCTTGCAGCCAAATGGCCTCCAGTACTTCGGCTTGATACAGTTATTTCCTTCACAGGTATTAAAATGCAATCCTAGCCAGTCAGTGTGAGCTGATGGGATGCAAGAAAAAGCTGAAATGCAAGACAATGTGAGGAAAATATTAGGAAAAAAAGTAATTTTGATGGTGATGTGGGGGAGATGCAGATGGGGCATGAGAGCACTAAGGAGCCTTTTGCTTAGTCCACCATTCTACCAAAGGCCAGCCCAATTAAAGATCACTTCAGCAAGTACAGAAGGGTTATCCTTTCTTGCATTGCAGTGGCAAGTCTTGCTTCAGAAGTGCAGATGCTTTGCAGTTGCTACTCCACTGCCCTCCAAATAAATCCAAACTTGCAGCAGTGTTATAATCACACACTGGGCAATGCAAGCGCGGTCTTCATATAAAGATTCTGGGACCAATACAAAGTGAGAAGAACTGCTCTCTACTGTAATTCCGAAACTCTGAAGTGCAAGCTTTTGAATTAGGGAAGAAAGTCCAAAAAATGAGATCACTGTTCTCCTTTAAAGTTCTTTTTTTGCAAGAGGGAGAGGAGAAAGCCCCTCCACACCTTCTGAACCTATAGAGACTCAGAGAAAAGGGACTATTCTGAGAAACCGCAATCTTGGCGTATGCAAATCTGAATTTTCTGTCGTCATTCTGGGACTCGCACTAACTGGTCCAGGAATATCAAATGGTGATAAGTAGTAACAATGATTACACCTCAGCAACACAGCACCTTCTGCTAGACTTGGGGAGGGGGCAATTCTGGCCATTCCACTAATCTTCTAGCCCCTCAAGTTTCTCTGTGTAAAATGTTGCACTCAAGTACTTCCAATCAACCTACTGCTGATCCAAAGAAAGCCTTCTGTGACCCTACAACTCTCATTTGAACAGAGAAAAATGAAAGTCATTTACTTACCACGACAGATACTTTCATTCCAATCCCTGTGATACAGCATATGGGTCCTCGAGCCTCAGCTTGGATCTGATCAGATTCAATGCTCCTGCCTCAAGCCCTTTTAAAATCTCTCCCTCCCATATTGTCCTGCTCCCCACTGACCAACTCAGATACAGTTTGGCACCCAAACCTAAAGCACATTTGCACTACCTTTGATCCATGGACTGGGATGAAAGGATCTATTATGCTAAGTACACAAATTATGGCTTCTATTCACTTGCAATGCTTAATAAAGGGGTGAAAGAAAGACCATGTAGCAGCTTGTCTGTCTATACGTTTATCACTCCCAGAGGGAGACTGTCCTGTAGCTCCTGCAATACAAGCAGAACTACTCTCATTCTCCAGGACATTTACGTGAAGACGAGCCCCAGATTCTGACCAAAACTCTGAAGCATTCGCCCTTTGTAATGCTTCCCCTCCACCTCAGGATAGTGGTCAAATTTACTGCTAGAAAGGGAACCTGGAAGAGTCTGCTTGCTGATACCAGTACAGAATGAAGACACCACTGAAAATGAGTCCTACACAGCTGAGTTAACTTAATGGGATGAGAAAGAATCATACTTCTGCAGTTGTTGCATCGGTTATAATGGTCTCAGAATCCTCATGTGGAAATGAACAAACTGCACCATAAATAAAATCAATAATACCTTGAGACCCAGTACCCTCAAGACTGGCCTTGCTGGTTAGCGATCAGTCTCAACTGGATTTTGTATGCAGTCCTCAAAGATAAAATCATTTGTTGTTTGGAAGAGAGATCAGGGTTATAATGATGTCCCACTGGCACCCCAGAAATACTAAATATTGAGAAGGAATAAGGCTGGTTTCCCTAGACTGATGGATAATCCAGGATGGGACAGAGGCCCATCCCTGGTAACTATCATATTGACAACACACCCCTTCGAGCTGACCTAGTAATCAGAGACTTAGGGACACACACAGACAGCAATGTATCCTTTGATCACCACATGTCTATAGTGGTGAGGAAATCATTTTATGTTGCACAACTTAAACAAAGGTATGGCATAAGTCCTAGAAAGTCATTGTTCCACTGTATTCGGCATTCATCAGACCCATCTTTGAGTACAATGCCCCTTGTAGGTATGTACCTAACCAGGCATATCGAACAACTGGAATGTCCACAGAGGTTCCTCACTAAAAGAATACAGGGCATAAGTAATAAGTTGTATGTATACCGCATCAAGGCCCTATCCCCATATTCCGTCTCCTACAGGCTTTTGAGGGGAGATCAATGCCTGCCATACAGGGCATTGTCAGACCCCACTCTGATGGACCTTCTGCATATCCACAAAACAAATAGTACCAGAATTACCCATTCTAAAGACTTAAATCTTGCCTGTGATATAAACAGGAACTGCTGGAGAGATGGGTATATATAGGTATGTATCCCAGAGACCACCCTGTCTATGGAACAGGCTTGTGAGGCAGAGTTCCTCCTTAATCCAGTTCAAGTGCAACTTGGACAATTGGATGGGAAACCAGAAATCCATCCCTGGTTTAGCACCTAGGTCTCTGATGCAAACGGGTAACCTGTAAATGGTTCATCTCCCAGTCCCATGCTTACACTTATCAAGGGTATCGGAACTAGCCTGGCTAGGCTTAAAATGTATTTGTTGGTTTTATTTATCATTTGTTAACTGGGAAAGTCAGACTTGGAACAAAGCCAATTTTCAGCAGAGGCCCAGGGAAAAATGCTCCAGATGCATGTCTTTGTATCTTTGTAACTTGGGAGGAAACCAGAGCACCCAGAGGAAACCCACACAAATGCAGGGAAGACATACAGATTCCACACAGAAGGCACCCCAGCTGAGAATCGAACCGGAGAACCTCTTGTTGTGAGGTGACAACGCTACCGCTGCACCACTGCGCCATCCAAAAAGGCCCTTGTGGTCATTAACATAGTAAACCCCTATAAACCTATGAACCCATGTGCCTAGGGAAGCACATACAGTGGATACAAAAAAAGTGTACACACCCTTGTTAAAACGCCAGGTTTTTGTGATATAAAAATATGAGACCAGAATAAATCATTTCAAAACTTTTCCCACCTTTAATGTGACCTATAACCTGTACAATTCAATTGAAAAACAAACAAATCTATTAGGGGGAAAAAAACGTACAATAAGCTGGATGCATAAACAAATCTATTAGGGGGGAAAAAAACGTACAATAAGCTGGATGCATAAATGTGCACACCATTAAACTAATATTTTGTTGAAGTAGTCTTCTTGGGTAGGAGTCTTGGGTAGGAGTCTATCAGCATGGCACATCTTGCCCACTCTTCCTTGCAAAAGCGCTCCAAATCTGTCAGATTGTGAGGGCATTTCTTGTGCACAGCCCTCTTCAGGTCCCCCACAGATTTTCTGTTGGATTTAGGTTTGGGCTCTGCATAGTCCATTCCAAAACTTTAATTTTCTTCTGGTGAAGCCATTCTTTTGTTGATCTGGATGAATGCTTGGTGTCATCGTTGTATTGAAAGGTGAAATTCCTCTTCAGCTTCAGCTTTCTAGCAGATGCCTGAAGGTTTTGGGCCAAAAGTGACTGGTATTTGGAACAGTTCATAATTCCCTCCACCTTGACTAAAGACCAAGTTCCAGCTGAAGAAAAGCAACCCCAAAGCATACTATCACCACCATGCTTCACCATGGGAATGGTGTCCTTTTGCTGATGCGAAGTGCTGTTTTTGTGTCAAACATACCTTTTGAAATTGTGGCCAAAAAGTTCAACCTTGGTCTCATCAGACCATAACACATTTTCCCACATGCTTTTGGGAGACTATGTACTGTTTTGCAAATTTTATCCGGGCCTGGCTGTTTTTCTGTGTAAGAAAAGACTTCCTTCTTGCAACCCTACCCCACATCCCAGACATATTGAGAATACGGGAGATTGTCATCATATACAGTACCCAACCCGTACTTGCCAGAAATTTCTGCAGTTACTTCAGTGTTGCTGTAGGTCTCTTGGCAACCTCCCTGACTAGTTTTAGTCTAGTCTTTTCGTCAATTTTGGAGTGACATCCAGTTCTTTGCAACATCACTGTTCCATATTTTCCCCACTTCTTTTCGTTGACTGTCTTCACTATGTTCCATTGTACATCCAATGCTGTAGAAATTTTTTGTACCCTTCACCTGACTGATAATTTCAACAATGAGATCCCTTTGATGCTTTGTAAGCTCTCTGCGAGCCATGACTTTTGCTGTAGCAGGCAACCAAGTAAATGTCAGGAAAATCCTGCTAGGACAGCTGAACTTTATTTGGGGTTAATCAGAGTCTCTAACTGATGGCAGGTGTGTACCCGAGAAGACTGAATGTTGTAATTAAATCAAAAGGTGCTTCAACAAAGTATTAGTTTAAGGGTGTGCACGTTTTTTACTTTTGATATTTTCCCTTAATAGATTTGTTTTTCAATTGAATTGTACAGATTATAGGTCACATTAAAGGTGGGAAAAGTTTTGAAATGACTTATTGTGGTCTCATTTTTTTATATCACAAAAACCTGGCATTTTAACAGGGGTGTGTACACTTTTTGTATTCACTGTATTTGAAGCAGATAAGCCCTGACTTGTAGAAGAGACTTCTTGGAAGATGCAATCCAGAGCCAGTAATTCAAGTAAGGGAAAATCTTGAATTTCAGAAGACATAGATGAATTGCTATTATAGCCATGCAGTTGGTGACCACCCTTGGTGGCTGAGGTGAGACTAACAGGCAGACCACTGAATTGGCAGTGACTAGCTCCCAAGTGGAAGAATAAATCTCTCCTGGAATCCTTCACTATTTTTATGTGAAGATATGCATCCTGGAGATCTGTGGAGCACGTATTCATTCTTCTGAAGACACAGATGAATTGACAGCACAAAAATCATTTAAAAGCACTTTTTTTGACATAGCTGTTTAGGAAACCTCAGGTCCAAGATGGGAGAGAGGGCCTTTGTATTCTTTGGAACAAAAAAGAATCTCAAAATCTGGACTTGAGATGGTCTGGTGTGACATCCTACACGATTCCTTTTTGCGGAAGAGAGAAAACTTCTTCCATAGCGGCCTTTGCCTGACTGGGTGAGACAGCTTGCAAAGGGAAGGGGTGGGGGAACTTCCAAAATGGAATGAGATAGCCTCTGGATATAATCCCTCTTACCCACTTGTCTTATCTGTTGGTGAACCGCAAGTGCAGGCAGAGGATATGCATTCCTCAACTGCCTCCAAAATGCAGCGGTCAGGCAGACCCTTAATGGATTCTGAGGATGTCTGTTTGCGAAAGGACCACAGAGCCCATTGTTTTGCAGACCACCATGTTCTCTAAGCCTTCGTCTATTGAAGTGGCTTCCTTTGCCAGAAGATGAGGCATATTGATACCTGGGACTTTCAAAAAGGGAACAATCCAGGCCCTTTTTCATTCTTACTGAAGGGCTCTCAAAGTGCGTACGTCTCTCTGTGCATGTGCGACTTGCCGTCCTGCATGCTCTTCTGCATCCTTTCACTGTACAACCAAATAAGGTTGTATCTTCAAAGGGACAGTTTGTGAAGGATTCTTTAAAGTTATCCACAAAATCACAAAAACTCAGCCAAACAAGGCATCTCAGAGAAGCTTGCCCTGGCTGCTCCATCTGCAACATTATACAACAAGCACATGGAGAGGTTAGTAATGTTGGACACTGTTGACAGTGTGGCTTGAAGCTTCTTATGCGACTCGGGATTAACAGGATTTTTCAGAGTGGATAACATTTGCTGAGCAAGATCCATCATACGAGTGGTGTAGTTCATAGCCCAAATAGCAAAGGAGACTGAAGTGAATGCCCACTTCCTCAGTGCATTCACTGTCAGACTCCTCGTTAGGTGGATGGATAGAGGAGAAGCCTTTAAAGAACTCAATTGCTGCTGCAATTATGAAGCCTGCTGGTGAGGTTTTGGCCAAAAAGGATTTGTCTTTGGGAGGGCAGAGAATTTTATCCAGCTTTGTTGGAACTGATTGAGGTGTTAGGCTCCTGACAAACCTTCCCACTGATAAGTTAATAAACTTGGCAGTGAGAAGAACCACCCAGGATGTAGACAGATGGCTCTGTATGCCTTAAACAATACTGCCTCATCTTGAAAGGGAGGTTCGGTGGGCCTGGATCCCCTCTGTCACATGTGCTTCAGGAGGGGACTGTGAGGAACTATCTTCTGATTCAGTATATGAAGAGACTGACTTTGCTGAGGAATCCAGATGTTTCCTCTTGCATGCCCTCTTTTTAGGTGACTCAGGGGATGATGTTCCTGAATCCTCAGAGGACCATCTCTGCAACCAAGCAGAATGTTTAGGATTAATGGAATAAGTATGACCAGTGGATGTCTTTGATGAGTTCAGCAAGACAGAGCAAGGGTTGGGACCTTAGTCACTGGAACCTGTGGATCCACCCTGTGAGGTGATGCAATGAACCTACCCAAGACTCAGCAAGCCACACCATCCTCCAGCGGATCCAAAAACATAGCATCCTTGGTCGGATCTCCCTCTCAACAGAAGGGACGGGCTCCGAGGAGGGATTGATTTGAAGCTTTGAAGGCAGATATCTCCAAGTGAACCAAGGGAGTTTGCCCACCCAAGTTCCCAGCTCAGAGACTCAGACAATGGAGCCAAAAAATAGGATCCAGGCGAGTCTAATTCAAGCACCCTGGAGCAAATGATGCATGTATCAATGGTTCTCGGGCCACAGTGTCTGGGCGACAATACAGAACTGAAGGTCAGATGGTGTGAGTCAGAATAGGGGTAAGGCGTACAGATCATACCAGCTTTGGAGCAGACTGAGTCACAATGACCCCTCCCCCCATCTCAGAATCTTCAGGAACTTCTGAAGAAAGGTGATCAGAATTAGCTTCTGGAGGTACTTCTGTAGGACCTGAAGGATTTCTTACAGAGAGCTGAATAAGGTTTCAAAACTAATCTTTCCTGCTACTTCTGCAAGTCAAGAACTAACTATAATAGGAAGTGCTATCTCCAGATCCAGGGGAGGAGAGCAGATAGATGTTTGCGTAGCATGCTCCTCGATTCTCTGGAACCTTAGGAGTGAAGGACAGAACTAAAGACTCAGTGGAACATTTATTTGGATCCAAATCCTTAGCTTTGGAGGGATTACTGTTAGACTTCTTTCATTTAAAAGTTTCTGGAATGCAGGAAGAAGCCCACTGACAATAAGCTTCTTCCAACATTCTGTAAGTGCCCTGGGATTAACAGCAACACAAACGTGGCAGGAAACACTGAGGTGAGACACCCCTAAACAGAGAGATCGTGAAGATCTTGAGGAGGGGATTTGGTGCCAACACTTAGTAATAGAGAAATGCACCAGTTTTATGAAGTTCTCCAAGTATACAAATCACAAAAGGCAACAGCTACTAGAACCACACTGAACCACTCCAATAATAAAACTGCAAAAATGGTACCAAGTATGCAGTCACAGCAACTACAAATTAATTGTTTGAAAAAGCTACCAGACTTAAGCTAATCAGGAAGACGAAAGTCATAAGAAACACACACAGCACTAACAGACTAACAGCTAATACTCTAAGAAGTGGAGGGAAAAAAAAAAAAAAAAAAGATGACCTTGGCATAATTATGTGTTCCACAAATATTTCCATTTGTGCCTTTTCTTGGTTTCCACATTTTTCTGCTTTATACAACATTTTCTTCACTTCTACAGGATCTCTGGTCATTTTTCACAGGTTCCCTACGTTTGATGACCGCCATTTCTACTTTTGGTTGCCCAAGTCATTGTGCTACACAGTTGCTTAACAGCAACTCTTGTACATTTCATCTTATACAAATACTCCAAAACCAAGAGGTGGACACTGAACACAAGGAATAATAGATGGGCAGCATCAACCAAAATCCAATATTTATTAAGCTCTTTCATACTGGAACTGATGGAAGTCCTGGATTTACCAGTAAGAAAGCACTTAATACTGGATCTTAGTTGATACTGCCATCTATTATTTTGTGTGTGTTCAGAGTGTCCACATGTTGGTTTTGGATTTTTTATGGTTTCTATGTGCCTAAAGTCTCTGCTGTTAAAAAGGTTTATTTTATCCAAATCCTCCTTATTTTCCTTTTG
This sequence comes from Protopterus annectens, assembly GCF_019279795.1. NCBI lineage: Eukaryota > Metazoa > Chordata > Ceratodontiformes > Protopteridae > Protopterus > Protopterus annectens. The sequence goes on along the minus strand of NC_056742.1, from coordinate 176,452,976 downwards.
GCACTTTGTAAATACTCTTTTCTTGCTGTCAGATTCCCCTTATTCTGGAATGCTTTAAACCTTTGTCAGCCCTCTAAATAATTCCAATTACTTCTCTCACACATTTCTTCTCTCTTATTTCTACCCTATTTTTAAACTACATTTCCTCATTTACTATCTCTTTTTCATAAATTGGTTCATTCCCAAATAACTATCAAATAATTTTCCACCAACCATTTCTTAAATACCTCTTTTTTCAATAACGCAGTATCTTATCACCTATAAAATTATCCAGAATCCATCTGTTTGTTCAGCACTAATAACATTCTACCCAACTATGTTCCTAGTCAGTCAATACAATCGTGACCAAATGTTCCTTCTGTCCAGAAACCTACTAAATCTGCTGAGCATTGTATGTAATTGTATCATGTTGCCAAGGCCTGGAACTCCTTATCTCTGTCCATCAGGTCAATAGCCTCCCTCCTATCCTTCAAAACCACTATAAAAAAAGAGTTACTAGCCAAAAGCTGGCTCTGTTCTTGCTCAACACCAGGATAAACCACATCCCTAAATATGAACAAATACCCACTCATGCCTTAACTCTCCTTACTCTCCCTTCTTCACTCATTTCCTTTTATCAGTTTCTCTCCTGTGGCTTTCTCAGTAAACATACCAAAAGCCTTCTGTCATATAAACTTGTATCTATTCGTAACCAATGTTTTCATATTATGCCTAAATCGCTGTAATTATTTCAAACCGTATTTGTTTTAAAGACAGTAAAACTGTCTGTAATATTTTGAAGTTTTTCTAACTAGGCCTCTGCTGAAACACAGCTGGACTTTCCCAGTAATCAACTGTCAATAAATAAAAATAAACAAGCAAACAAGTAGGAAAGCACCAGTGTCTTATTTTAGCCACTTTACTCCACATCTATTTTTTAATGGTGCATGATCTGAAATAGTTATGCGATGTGCATCAAAGCTTTTAATTAAACACACATACTCCTGTGAAATATAAAGTCTATCCAGTCCAGCCCAGTTGTACCTTGGGGAATAATGTGCAAATTATGATTTCCTACTACCAAATTCACATCTTCCGTATCAACAATTCTGTTATTTTTCTTCTCAAATCTACCCTCATTTGTTATATTTTCCTTCACAAGTCCCCCATTACATACTCGCTATTGCAGTACCCACCTATAAATATTCCTTGCTGAAAGCCTTAAGCTCCATAATAGAAGCCTTTAGTGGAATATTAATACATGTCACTGTAATACTCCTTCCTTGCCAACAGCCTCTTATTAACACAATCTACCATGGTCTTTTTTTTTTCCTTCTGACACTACTGGAATCCCTCTAGCAAATCAGTATTACTCCATTTACCTTTGTCCCCAAAATCCTGCTGCAGGTCTTACCTGAAATCCCGTCTTTGGTTAACAGGACTAGGAAGAGTGTAACTGGAAGTCACATACCAGCAAATATAAAATATTCTGTTCTAAAATTTGTCCTGTCAACAGTTTTTTTTTTTTTTTATTTAAAGACCATCTCCAACTTTTGTTTTTGGCGGTCGGTATACACATGAACCTAGTTTTAATGAAGGATTACAAAACAACTAAAATCACGTTCATGTAAACTAAATCATTAAATACCCTGAAAGTTTGTCTCTTCAAAATTATTAGAACCTCTCCTCAATTACCCAAGATCAATAAGAAATACCACTTGCAAGCCAAGCAGATGCATTATATTTTGATATACAAAAAATACCCTCTATAATGGGCAGAGGTTTCAGTTTCATGATCCACACCATAACCCCTAATTTATGTATGATAAGATGGATTTAAATCCAAACTGCCAGCATAAAATACAACATAAGGGGGGAATGGTTCTCACAACATATGTGCACTGCTACCTTGCAGCTGATACTATCAACCCCAGTACAAGCTTTATATTACACTACACAACCACAGATCTGAGTTAAAGTACAGTTGTGTACACTTGCCATAAATGCAGATGTTAGAGTGTACTCACTGTTGCAGTCATCACCTGTGGGTTATCTCTGCTGTGGTAGCCCTCGGCCGGCCCGAATACCAGAGTCAATGTTTTTCTGCATCAGCTTCTGTCGCCTGTAGACTGACATCAAGTCATCAGTGCTAAGCAAGGCAGCCAATGCCATTACATCAGTTTTTCTTGACCTAACCAAACAGAATCCTCAGGAGATAAGGCACAGAAGACATGGTGGTGAACAACTACCCCAAGATGCTTATGTCTCTCAAAAGAAAGAAGATATAAGGGGGGAAGGAGGGAGGGAGACCAGGACTGCAACAGTGAATACACTCTAACTTCTACATTTATGGTAAGTGTACACAACTGTACTATGTTCTTCGTGTTTCACTGTTGCAGTAATCACCTGTGGGAAGATTCCCAAAACTGAAGAGAGGGGCGTTAGGATAGTGAAGAGACCTAGGAAGGGGTAAGGAGGTCCTGCAGTACTGCAGATGCAAACCCTGCCCTAGCCTTGGAGAAAAGAGGAAGGTGATCATGTTTTGTGAAGGTATGGACAGAGGTCCAGGTGTCAGCTTCCAAGCTGCTCCTGATGGGGACTCCTCCAAGGAATGTTGTGGAAGTGGAGGCTGACCTAGTGGAATGGTTGCGAACAGACTTAGGGGGAGGTTTCCCATGAAATCTGTAGCAGAAATGGCTACAGTGTGATATCCATTTAGAGATAGTCTGCTTGGAGATGGGCTTCCCCTCTGCTCCAAAGCAAAACTGACCAGAAGTTGGTCTGTTTTTCTGAAGGGTTTAGTACGATTCAGGTAGTATCTGAGCTGCCTGTGCATGTCCAGGGAGTGCAGGATTCTTTACCTCTTGTTTTGAGGGTTGGGGAAGAAGGTAGGCAGATGAATGGCCTGTTTGAGTCACATTAGATATCACCTTGGGCATAAAGGAGGGGTCAAGTCTTAAGGGACACCCTGTCTGCATGGAGAATGATGAAGGGCTCAATGGCCATCCGTGCCTGCAGTTCAGAAACCCTTCTTGCTGAAGTGATGGCCAACAAAAAGGCAGTCTTCCAGGTGAGGAATTTCAGTTCTGCTGAGGTAGCAGGTTCAAAGTGGGGTAGGGTCAGTTTTTCCAGAACAAAGTTAAGTTCCCAGGCTGATGTGGGAGGCCTAATGTTAGAAGCCCCTCTTAAGAAATGCTTAATCAAAGGGTGAGAGAACAAGGGCTGGTCTGTGTTAAACTGAGCAGAAATGGCTGAACCATGAATCTTAACTGAAGAGGAGAGACCACTATTCAGTAACTCCACTAGATATTCCAGGATAAGAGGGACAGCAGGTAGGGAAGAACTGGCCCCTCTGGCCTGGCACCAGGAGCAGAATATTTTCCATTTTCCTGCACAAGATCTTCTGGTGCTTGGCCTTCTGGCCTCTGTGAGAATGTCCAGCACCTGTTTGCTTAGCAGGGGCCCTTCCCTTACCTTGGCAGTATCAGCCATGCTGACAGCTTGAGAATCTGCAAGTCTAGGTGCAGCATTTCCCACCTTGCTTGAGTCAAGAGATTTGGGATCTGTGGAAGCTGCCGGGGCAGATGAGATGTGAGGCTGTGCAGCAAGTGGTACCAATGTTGCCTGGGCCAATCTGGAGCAATGAGGATGGCCTTGGGCCCCTCCTCCCTGATCTTGATCAGTACCTTGCGAACAAGAGAAAGAAGGGGAAAGACATACAAAAAGAGGGAGTTCCAAGGGAAGGTTAATGCATCCATCTTCCATACTAGGTGGTGAAATTCCCTGGTGCAACCTTTCCTTAGCTGATGGCTGAGGTGTGAAGCAAACGGGTCTACCTCTGAGTTTCCCCACACTTGAGTGACTTTGCGGAAGATTTTTCCATGAAGCTGCCATTCGTGAAGATTCACAATGCGTCTGCTTAAATAGTCTGGTCAGGGTGTTGTTGATTCCTGCGAGGTATTGGGCTACAAGGAGTCATCCCATGGATTAGGACGTCAGCCAGAGGTTCTCAGCTAGCCTGCACAGGGGGTAAGATTTTGTTGATGTACCACATTACTGTGGTGTGGTCTGTTTTGAGGAGAACCCCTGGCCTGAGATGAGGCTGGAAGGATGTCGGAGCCTTCTGTACTGCAATCTTTCCTTCTAGATGATGTGCAAGGGAAGGTGCTGGGCATCCCAAAGGCCCTGGGTGGACCTGCCCCCTAGGTGGGCACCCCAAGCAACTTCTAAAGCATAAGTGGTGAGGGTCTGGCCTGTTGGGCGGCGGATGAAGGGGAGACCTCAGTTCTCGGCACATACCTCTGCCCACCAGAGCAGCTCTACCCTTATACAGGGGGATCAGAGGGAGGGAGGTCTCCAGAGGTTGAGAATGCTGGCACCAAAAAGTTCCTTAGGTACCACTGAAGTTTCCTCAAGTGCAGTCTGGCCATAGGAATCAGAAGGATGCAAGAAGCCATGTATCCCAAGGCTTGTAAGAACTTCTTTGCTGTGAGTTGACTTTGGATCGCCAGCTGAGTAAAGTAGACACACAGGAATTTCTGCTTCTCTGGGGTTACGAAGGCCATTTGGGATGCTGTGTCCAGCAGAGCTCCCAGGAAGATGATACTCCTGGAGGGAGTCTGCTTTGATTTCCTCTCATTGATGGTGAATCCCAAGGACGTAAGAAGGGGTTTTATGAAGAGTAAGTCTTGCAGGAGCTTTTCTTTGCTCTCTGCTTGGATGAGGCAGTCATCCAGACAGGGATAAATCTGAATGTTTTTCTGTCTGCAGAAGGCTATGGTTGGGCCAGGCATTTGGTGAAAATCCTGGGAGCAGTAGATAAGCCAAAAGGAAGAGCAGAGAACTGAAATTGCTGTGAGCTTGCTCTGAAACGCAGGAATATTCTGCAGAACTCCCTTATGGGGATATGGAGGTATGCATCTTTTAGGTCCAGGATCACTAACCAGGGATTTTTTGTCAGCATAGGCAGCACCTGCTGCAAAGTTAGCATTTTGAATTTGGGGACCACCAGGGAGGTGCTCAGAATGGATAGATCCAGGATGGGGTGCCAAGTGCCCTCCTTTCTGGGAACGAGGAATAGCCTAGAATAAAAGACTATGACCGCTTGATCTGTGGGAACAGGTTCTACTGCCACTGGGATATCAGGGTTTGGCTTGTTTTAATCTTCTCTGCCCACTGATTTGGAGGAGAGTCTGGGTACCCTTTGGGGATTGGGAGTTCGCAAAAATTGAATTTGTATCCCTGTAAAATGAAGACCCATTGGTCCTTGGTTACAGACAGCCAATTTTCTTTGCAGAGGGACAGCCTTCCTCCGAGCTTTTGGGTAAAGGGAGGGCAGAGGTGTGTGTGTGTGTGTGTGTGTGGGGGGGTCATTGACAATTTTTGCATAGAGGGATGGCTAACTCCCTGCCGTAGAGACGGATGTGGTCCACTGTTTCGTTCTCTGTTGTCCCTGCTGTAGGGACCTGGGTGACCTGTCCCTGTAGGGCTTAGCTTGCCCCAGTTTGCTACAGCAGGAAAGGACCAGTGCTTAGAGGGAAAGTTCCTGCTGAATCTAGGTAGCTGAACTTGAAGGAAATCTTTTACGGTTTGCATAGATTTTGCTTTGTCTTCCATTTTCTTAAGCACCTCTTCTGCTTTTCCCCAAACAAGCGGTCTTTGTCCAAAGATGCATCAATTAACTTAGACTTGACATGATCAGGTAGAGGTTGTTCCTTCAACCATGCACGTCTCCGAAAGACAGATCCAGACACTGCTGCCCTGCTAGAGGCTTCTAGTGCATCATATCCGCAGTGTAAAGAATGCCTAGTCACTTAAAAAGAAGAGTGCAATAAATCTGCTAGCTCCTTTAGAATTGGCAGTCAGGAAAAGTAAAATGTTTTTGCTTTATAAGTTCCAAAGTGTGCTGCTGATATTTTAACATGGAACTGACAGTTGAGAGCTCCGATGGCTAAGGTTGCAGAGGGGTATACATTTTTTCCTCATCTGTCCAAAGCTCTGGCCTCTTTATCAGAAGTAGTAAAGGTTCTTTGCTGAACTTGCCCTGGCTTCCTTTGGGGTCCTGTGTAATGATCTCCAGGTCTGCAGCAGGATTTCTGTACAGGAATTTGTGGGTGTCTGGTACCCTGCAATACCTGTCAGGCTTACTGGGAGAGCAGGAGGAAGGGCATCTGGGGTTAAACTGGATTCAAGGAAAACATCATCCACCACATATAAAACAGGGGGGATGGATCTGTGCTGAGGAACACCTAGAAATTCTCTTAGCCTTTTCTTATTCCCATTGGAAATGCTCCCTGTGGGTATGGTTTTCCCAAAGTAAAAAAGTCTTTTGGCGGAGAGGCAGAAGGGTTAGATTCCTCTGCATCTGAATCCTCATAAGCAGTAAGAGGTTGCTGATCCTCTTCCAAGGCTGAATAATCTGATTCCTCAGAATCCTGCTGTCAATAATTCTGGAGAAGGAAGTTGTTTTCTTCTAGAAGAGGAGGCCTGACTGCTCCTGATAAGAGAAATAAGATCTTCCACCATCTTAAGCATCTGGGCCTGGGGTGGAAGGAAGATGGTGGCTACAGGAAGATTTCTTAGGGGTGGCCTGGCTTCTAGGCCTAAGAGAAGTCATCAGTCTGAGATTAGCAGTACTCGGGTGTGAAGACGTCTGTTTCTGACTGGAATCAGTAGTGCAAAAGACATTCTCGGAAGCTGGTACCTGCCTAGCCGCTCCGGATCCAACCAAGGCAGAGACAGCCAAAGGCTCTGAAGACGAAGAAAATTTCTGTGGCATGCCGGACTCCAAAAGGGTCTCTGTAGAGACCTGCATGGCAATCGCTTCGGGCATCAGAGGCTGCAAAAGCACCTCACTGAATTCCAGAGTATTGATGACCTGCTTAGCGGAGGAATTGTCAGAAGACTTGGCCTTGTGAGGTCTGTCTTTATCCTTATGCTTTTTTGGAGGTTCTGCTGATGCTTGGCTAACTGAAGCCATATGAGAAGATGGAAGATGAAAACAGCTATCAACAAAAAGAGCTCTCCGATGAATAGTTCTCGCATTAGAGGGCACAGAACCAACAGTGGGCTACATCGTGGTCTGGGCCTAAACAAGTAACACAGTAAGAATGGAAGTCTCAGTGTGGGATTTGCTTTCCACAGGCAAGCCAATTGTTAACTTTTTCGGACATCGGTTAGTACAAGAAAAGGAGATCCCCAACGGGGTACTTAGCTTTAGAAGTTTTCAGCTGTGATTTCAACTCTGATAGCAACCGACCGGCACACTTGCAAACTGCTTCTATTATGGGCTCCACGGCAAGAAAGAGTAATGTAACGGCATCAGCTACCTTGCTTTATAGCACTAATGACCTGACAGTCTACAAGTGACAGCAGCTGTTGCAGAAAAACACTGACTCTGGTATTTGGGCCGGCTGACTGCTACCACAGCAGGGATAACCCACACGTGACGACTGCAACAGTGAAACACGAAGAACATCACCATTTCTACATTGCAAAACCACAGATTTAAGAATATCTGTTCCCCAGGATTTCACATAACTCAGACGGATTCAAGTGCTTTTCAATGCAATACTACAAACAGGAATTAAAGCTTGGCCAAGATGATTTTGCGCGCACACAATTTTCCAAGAGGATTTAACATCCCCTTCCCCAACTACTACCCACACTAGCATACCAAAATACAACTGCTGCTTACCTTTAAAATAAGCCAGCTGTAGCAAAAGCTTGAACAATTAGGTATTTGAAAGGGTGAAGCCAAAAGTTGTTAGTACATTTCAATGCACACAACCTTAAGTTATTAAGTCACTAGCAACAAGCAGTTAAAACTGAAAAATAAAAACTATTTACTTGAAAAAATATTAAGTAGTGCACTTTGTAAAAAAAATCAAACATTTACATCTGTACAAAGAAAACACAAAATGCGTTTATATGAATACACACGATTAACAGATCACTGCCAGTGGCTGAAGAGATGCCTCTGGGTTTATAGTTCCAGAGATTGTTAATAATTAACATACAAATGACTTGAGTGCTGAATCAGGAGTGCAATCAGGGTTGCCAGATTTCCAGCCCCCCAGGTAGGGACAGACAAAAAAAGGTCTCTCACGGCAAGTGAAGACCAAAAAAAAAAAAAGAACACTAGCTCTGCACTAAACACGGAGCTTCTCGTGTTTAATGCATTGCAGTTCTGCATTCAACACAAGTAGCTCCATGTTTAGCAATTTTTGATTGGCCCGTATACCGGCATATGGGCCAATCAAAAATGGCTAAACACGTGAGCTTCTCGTGTTTAATGTGGAAACACACGAAGCTCCGTGTTTAGCAATTTTTGATTGGCCCGTATGCCAGGTATACGGGACAATCAAAAAAAAAAAGCGGAGGCTGGCAGGGCGGAACTCGGGATCAGGCTGCTGATCTCGGGACAGTCCCGCCCAAATAGGGCCGTCTGGCATCCCTTAGTGCAATCCATAAGTTTGATAGCAACTCCACTAGCAGTTGCTTGTTTTATCTCTCTTTTTCTTAAAGACAGAAAACTTTGGATTTTAAATTTAGATATTCTTTTTTTCTGCTGGTGGGATTGGAGAATGAATCCAACAAACTAATGTCCAGATAAGAAATGAATTTTAAGCTGAGAACACTGCAAATGTGTACATACTTGAGAAGTAGATTTCGATTTAGTTTGTAAAAATTCCTGTATACATACTAAATGGATTTTTTTTTATTCTGTGCACATATTTAAGCATGGCTAATGACGACAGTTTTATAAACAAAGTTATTTCATTTACGGCAGCATATTATAACATTTGTACACACGTCCCCTTTATAGGCTCAAGAATGCCTTCTAGACCATATTTGTGGTGTGCAACTGGCAATACCAGTCCTCTTTGTAGCGGCCAACAGGACAGTTAAGTAAGCAATAATGCCCATCAAGGTGTGTATTACTGAGTAAATAACACATGCCCAAGGATGCTTGAGGCCTGGAGGGTATTAATGTGCCTAGAGAATGGGCTGTCTTATTTTACTATCTACACACACACACACACACACACACACACACACACACACACACACACACACACACACACACACACATATGGATCTACTTTGCAATGCTGAAATTTCAGAATGCCGACACCATACGACTGACATCTTGACATTATAAGTAGACTTTGAAAAAGGAAAATAAAATTTCCTTTCAACTGCTCAGAGATCACACTACAGTGCAGGAATGGAAATTTTTCCATTCTGCACTATAGCGAGATGCCAGTTCTGCATTGTCGGCATTCTGAATGTTGATCATATGGTGTCGGCTATTTGGTTGTCAGCATTCTGGACTGTCGGCAATGTCAGGCAGACCCATATACATACACACGTCTGTATATAGGTTCATAGGTTGGTACTAGGCTATCAGCCCTAGGGCCTATACAAGCCTAGCCATAACAATTCCCTGGCCATTTCTTCCCACAGTATTGACTTCTCTGGACCACTGTCTAGCAGAGCAACTGACATGATCCCCGAGGTGAATTTCCTATCTCCCATCCAATCAAGGTTCCTTTTGAAGAGGGCCAAAGAGACATTCTGCTTGACATGTATGGGCAGTCTATTCCAGAGTCTGGGGAGTCTCTGGGTCAGAAAAGTACAGTTGTGTACACTTACCATAAATGTAGATGTTAGAGTGTATTCACTGTTGCAGTCATCACATTTGGGTTATCTACTTGCAGTAGCCCTCAGTCAGCCTGATGATCAGAGTCTTGGGTCCTGCGTCAGTTGCTGTCTCATCCTCCGTGACGTCAGGTAGTCAGGGGTATAAAGCATGCAGCCGATGCCATTACATCAGTTTTTCTTGCCCCAGATGTCAGGTGCCCCCCTAGTGGGAAGCAATTAAACAAACAATGGTATACCTCCAACAAAAAAGCAAATACACCAAGAAGCTTTTAAGCATAGTAAAGGAAAGTAGAGGTATAGCCAAAAGAAGTCAGGGGGCTGGAGGGAGGGTAACCAGGACTGCAACAGTGAATACACTCAAACATCTACATTTATGGTAAGTGTACACAACTGTACTATGTTCTTCGTGTTTCACTGTTGCAGTCATCACATTTGGATGAATTCCCAAAGCTAAGGATGGGAGGAGGAATTTAGATAGCATTAGGACCAGCTAGAAGGCCCTGCAAGACTGCAGTGGAAAAGCCAGCTCTGGATTTAGAGAAAATTGGCAAATGGTAATGCTTGGTGAAAGTATGTACAGAACTCCAGGTAGCAGCTTCTAGGATGGATGTCCCTGGTAGGGACACCTCTGAGAAAGCTGTAGAGGTAGATGCAGCCCTGGTTGAATGGGGTCTAATCCCCCGTGGGTTAGGTTTTCCATGGTGCTTATAGCAGAATGAATGCAATGGCCTATCCATTTAAAAATGGGTTTGCTTTGAAATAGCGTTCCCCTCTGCCCCTGCAGCAAATGCCACCAGCAGTTGTTCAGATTTCCTTTGAGGTTTAGTCCTGTCCAAGTAGAATCTAAGTTGTCTGTGCACATCTAAGGAGTGCAGTACGTGTTCCCATTTGTTCTGTGGATTATAAAACAAGGTTGGCAAATGAATGGACTGATTAAGAGCCACACTGGATACCACCTTGGGCATGGAGGGGTTGGTCCTGAGGGACACCCTGTCCGCATGAAAGATGATGAAAGGCTCCACTGCCATAAGGGCCTGTAATTCAGATGCCCTTCTTGCTGAAGTGATTGCTAAAAGGAAGACTGTTTTCCAAGAAAGGGATTTTAACTCTGCACTTGCAGCTGGCTCAAAAGGAGGAAGAGTGAGCTTTTCCAATACAAAGTTAAGGTCCCAGGCTGGAGTTGGGGCTCTCCTGGTTGGTCTTAATTTTTTTTGCCCCTCTGAGGAACTGCTTGAGCAGTGGATGAGAAGAGGGGTGGGTTCTGTGTTGCAATGAACTGAAATGGCGGAGGCGTGAATTTTGGAGGAGGAAAAGAAAGGCCCTTGTGAAGCATCTCAGTTAAGTATCGAAGAATCTGAGGTAAGTTGGGCGCTGCTGTGCCCCATTCATTCCTTGAGTTTGGTTCCAGGCACAGAATCCTTTCCATTTTTCAGCATAAGATTTTTTTTAGTACTAGGCCTCCTTGCCTCCAAAATGACATCCAACACTAGTTTACTGAGGGATGGTAACGGAGAGATTAGGTAATTAGCCAGGCTGCCAGGTTCAGGGTTTGAAGCTGAGGCTGTAGAATCTAGCTCTCCTGCTGTGACAGCAGGGTAGGGGTCTGAAGCAGGTGCCATGGAGCCAGCAGTGACACACTGTGCAAGAGGGGGTTACCAGTGTTGGTGTGGCCAGTCTGGTGCAATCAGTATCGTCCTTGGTTTGTCCTGTTTGATCTTTAGTAGTACTTTGGAGAGGAGAGGCAGAGGGGGAAAAGGCATAAACTGATAGATTTTTCCAGCTGAAGGCCAGAGAATCCACTTTCCAAGCTTGTTTGTGGGGAGTCCTTGTGCAGAATTTGTCCAATTGGTAGTTCTGGGAGGAGGCAAACAAGTCTATATCTGGGCTCCCCCATTTGTTTATCAACATGTTGAAGTCTTTGGTTCCACTTTCCACTTGTGTGCGTTCAAGAGATTTCTGCTTAGTTCCTCTGCCAGTGTACTTAGTTTTCCTGGCAGGAATTGAGCCTGTAGATGCACTTGGTAGCTCAAGGCTGTGTTCCACAGAGCCATGGATAGTCTGCAGAGGGGGTAAGAATGGGTACCCCCTGCTTGTTTATGTACCACATAACAGTGGTGTTGTCCATCTTTAGCATTAACTGTCTTGGAAGAATGTGGTCCTTGAAGGCTGTCGGAGTGTTCTATACAGCTAACATTTCTTTTTGATTGATATGCAGGTGCATTTGACTTGGGTTCCATTTGCCCTGAATGCACTTCCCTTGCCAGGTGCGCCCCCATGCATAGTCTGATGCATCTGTTAGGGCTTGGGCGGTAGGGGGTAGAGTGAATGGCAGTCCCTTGTTTTGGTGGCAGGCCTCTCCCCACCAAAGGAATTCTAACCGTAGGCAAGGTATGATGGGAATCATTGCTTCTAGATCCTGAGAATGTTGACACCATAGGCTTTTTAGATCCCATTGTAGTTTCCTCATATGCACTCTTGCATATGGAATTAGTAGAATGCAGGAGGCCATGAACCCCAAGGCTTGCAGTATTGGTCTTGCAGATGGGTCTTTGTGGCCATCAGTTTGAAGTAAGTTGTCAAATGAATTTGTTTCTCTGGCGTGAGGAAAGCCATCTGGGAAGTTGTGTTCAAGCTTGCTCCCAGGAAAATATAATTTGTTGACAGGGTACAAGAAGTAATTTATTTTCATTTATGGTGTACCCCAGACAAGTTAGCACCTTCTGTACAAATGCCAGATGATTCAAGAGTATGTCCTGGCTTTCTGCCTGACTTAGACAATCGTCCAGGTATGGGTATATTTGAATATTTTTTTTCCTGCAAAATGCAATGACTGGAGCTAGGCACTTTGGCTTATATACTGCACCCAGGGTATTCACAAAGGGCAGTGCAGAGAACTGATAGTGCATGTAGCCTGCTTTGAAGCGTAGGCATCTTCTGCAAGATTCCCCGATTGGGATGTGCAGGTAGGCTTCCTTTAAATCCAGTGCTGCCAACCAGGCATCTTTGCCTAGCATAGGAAGCAACTGGTGAAGAGTTAGCATCTTGAATTTTGGAATCACCAAAAAGGTGTTTAAGATAGAAAGGTCCAGGGTAGGATGCCATGAACTGTCTTTTTCCGGGTACCACGAAAAGTCTTGAGTGGAAGCCTTGCCCCTTTTCCTCTTCTGGTACAGTCTGAAAAGGCCTTTATGCTTAAGAGAGTGAGAGCACTTGCTTTTGAGTCTCTGCCCACTGATTTGGGGATAGATCTGGCCACCCATTTGGGGTTGGTAACGTGTGTGAAATCTGTATCCTTGGGAAACTATATTTAAAACCCATTTGTCATAGGTAACGAGTTCCCAGTTTTTGGCCTGCAGAGCAATCTTTCCCCATAAAGGAGCAGTCAACTGAGAAGTGCTTGGAAGTTGTAAAGTTAAGTCATTGAGACAGCTTACCATAGGGGGGAGTCTTACTACTCCCCGATTTGGAAGGGGAAGCCCCCCACTGCTTGGTGCTGTGCGTAACCTGGGACTCAAGCCTGGGTGTTCTGCTGGTTTTGGGTTTGGACTGAGAAGGCCTGCAAGAGACAGGAAAGGACCAATTCTTAGAGAGCCAATGCCTACTAAATCTTGGAGGCTGTACTTGTAGGAAATCTTTAGCAGTTTGCATAGATTTAGCTTTTTCCTCCATCTTTTTAAGAACTACTTCTGCTCTGTTGCCAAACAGGCGGTCCGGATTTAAGGGAGCATCCAGCAATTTAGCTTTAACATGATCGGGCAAAGATTGCTCCTTAAGCCAAGCATATCTTCTAAGTATACACCCAGTGACAGCAGCCCTGCAAGATGCCTCTTGTGAATCAAACCCACATTGCAAAGTATGTTTTCCAAGCTGTTCAGCAGAATGCATTACATCCTGTAAATCCTTATTTTCAGCACAGTCGGGAATCATCATTTTCTGTTTAAGCAATCCAATAATATGTTGCTGATACTTTAACATATGAAACTGACAGTTTAAGGCCCTAATGGCCAAGGTAGCAGAAGTGTATACCTTCTTACTCCATCTATCCAGCGCCCTGGAGTCTATCAGAAGGGGTAGGATTTTTGGCAGTAGCAGCCTTAATGCCCTTGGTTCCCTGTGAAATGGTCTCAGGATCCACAGTAGGATTTTTAAAAAGGAACTTGTGAGAGTCAGGAACCCTGCAATATTTATCAGGTTTTCTGGGAGCAGGAGGTAGAGAGTCAGGGGCCAAGCTAGATTCCGAAAATGCATCATCAACAATGTCTAGCACAAGAGGGATAGCTAAAGGCCTGTGTTGAGGCAGGAGTAAGAAATCCCTAAGCCTCTTTTTAGAATCTGAATAGTCCTGGCTTTCCCAGCAGGAATGCTCCCTAAGAGTATGCAAGGTTTCACCAAAAAAGAGAAATCCTCTGGGGAGGGGGGGCAGAGGGAAGAGTCATCTGCATCAGAATCCTCATAGGTAGATAAGGGTAAATCCTGGTCATCAGAGGAAACAAATTTCAGAATCCTGGTCAGAAGTATAAGCAAATTCAGTCCTAGGTCTCTTAGAAGGGGAAGGTTGGCTTCCCCTGATTAAGTAATAAGGTCTTCAGCCATTCTTATTTGTTTTTTTAGGTATAGAGGCCTGACCATGCGGTCTGGGCATCAGTTTTCTAGGCATGGTTCGAGTTTTAGGCCTTGAAGAAAAAGTTGGCATCGGTTTAATATGCAAGTGAGTAGGCCTGAATACACCCGCAGAAGCCAGTGCCTGCACAGCGGCTTCAGACCCATCCAAGGTAGAGACATCCACAGGTTCCACAGTTGAAGCATCTCGCAGCATACCTGACTCCGAATGGGTCTCAGTAGAGGCTTGTGAATCTGAAGGAGCGGGTATCAGGGGCTGCGAAAGTGCCTCACTGAGTACCGGCGAACTAGCGACTGGCTTTGTAGAAGCATCGTCGGCAGCTTTGGACCTAGGCGGCCTGTCTCTGTCTTTATCTTTGGGTTTTTTCGGAATGTCGGTAGTCGGATGGCTTACCGAAGACATATCTGGATAATTGAACCGAATACCAAAATATTTAAAAGCATAAATATACAGACAATGGATAGTTTGTTGCTTAAATAAGGCACAAAACCGACAGGGAGGTATGTCGTGGTCAGGGCCTAGGCAAGGAATACAGTACGAATGAAAATCTTTGAGGTATTTGCTTTCAACAAGAAATACAATTATTGACTTTTACTGACATCGGTTTAGAGCAAGAAAAAGTTTTCCCAATGGGGTACTTAGCTTTAGTTGAAGACTTCGGTTCTGAAACAAAAATCGGCCGACCGGCACTTGCGAACTGCTTCTGCTTCGGGCCCCGCATGGCAAGAAAGACTGATGTAATGGCATCGGCTGCATGCTTTATACCTCTGACTACCTGACATCACGGAATATGAGACAGCAACCGACACAGGACACAAGACTTTGATAATCAGGCCGACTGAGGGCTACTGCAACCAGATAACCCAAATGTGAGGACTGCAACCAGATAACCCAAATGTGAGGACTGCAACAGTGAAACACGAAGAACATCCTATCTCGCCAGCAGGTTTTGTTCATTGTGATGACACGGTTAAGATCCCTGGAGCGCATCTCTGAGGGATAGGGATTGGGATTTCTTTACGTGTAGCATGTCCAACAGCTCTGGGTTTGGCATAGCCTTGTGTGTTAAGCAGAGATCGCCTCTGAGTGGATGATATTTTAGAGTATAGGTGGAGTTTTTTTTAGACCGTCAGCATAGGGCATCTGCTTTAGGCCTGTGATTCTTTTAGTGAGGTATTTCTGCAGCCTTTCCAGTTGTCGCAGATGTCTTGAGAGGTACATACCAAATGGGGTGTTGTATTCTATATACTGGGTCTAATGAGGGATGAGTAGTGGGACAATGACCTCCTTTTTTCTGGATGAAAAGCTTAGTGATGAGGTGTGCCACATATAAGGATTTCCTGACTGTTGTGGCGATATAGTTATCAAACGTGAGACCACTGTCCACCTGTCTCCCTAAGTCTCTTACCACACTTTTGGTGTTTATTGTACTGCCACCTATGTGGTAATTCACGGGTACATGTCTTTTTCCCCAAAGGGGATAACTATACATTTTTCTTGGCATTGAGCTTGAGCCCATGGCTCTGGCACCAAGCATCTGTTTCTGTAAGGCCCTTTTGTAGAATATCCACATGATTTGGGGATTCAATAATGGCTCCCAGTTTGCAGTCATCTGCGAACTTTGTTAGTCAGAGTCCCTTAGTGTTGGCATGTACTTCAGAGAAGTAGATGCTAAACAAGAGCGGTGCCAGAACTGAACCCTGAGATACTCCACTTGTTACTTGTCTGGAGCTGGATTTGGAGTCGGCTACTTTTACAGTGTGGGTTCCGTCAGTAAGCCAGTTGGCAACCTATCAAGTGACGTAGGGATTAATGCCCAGTTTAGTAAGTTTATCTATGGTTCCAGAGTAGGGGATGGTGTCAAAGGCCTTGGCGAGGTCCAGATAGGCTGTGTGGACCACCTTACCCTTGTCCACAGCTCTGGAGACTGACCAAAGAAGTCAGTCAGGTTCAGGAGACAAAACCGGCCCTTCACGAACCCAAACTCCATGGGGTCCAGTGTTTGAAGTTTGCCAATGTCTTTGTTTCGCAAAAGCATTTAAAACAGATAATTTGAAAGTAGCAAAACTAAGCAATACTGTTTAAAACTAAATATATAAGCAGCTTTATGCCTCCACAAATAAAATACAAACATGATTCACTAGACGTACAGCACTAAATAAACAATCTACCAAACACCTTTTCTATCAATACTTGCACCTAAAGAAATATACATAACCTCTACATAAGCATCACTTCAAAGAAGGGATATCAGTTGCAAGATTTCACACAAAATCTGGCTTGAAATCTGTTTCAAGAATGTAAACCACTGTGCAGAGTCCAGAAAAAAAGGCAATTGCTTTCTATGAGTACAAGGCAGCCTTTCCTATTTGGACTTAAAACGTGTGAAGTTTGAGACCAACAAGCTATTGTCCAAATAAGGAAAAGCCTTTTTAAGCAAAAAACATTGCAAAGCTGATTTACTTTCAGATTCTGGCAATTCTAGTACACTCAGTGAAAAACTTTTGCGAAATAATCCAAATATTTTGCAAGATGCAAACATTTTTTTAATGAAAAAAAGAAAAATCTATAATACTTCTACTCCTCGATATATATATATATATATATATATATATATATATATATACACATACATATACACACACACACACACACACACACACACACACACACACACATTTGATCCCCTTAACTTTCAAACACGTAAATGTCTCTTATCAAAACAGTTGTTCACTATAAGCTGCACGTCATCAATATGCAAATCAAAAGGCAATCTGTCTAAAAGCATAAGGATTCCATTCCTGTAAGTTACAAAATAATTTACCTGAAGAATTTTCAGTGACATGGAAATTCATACAAGGTGTCCTAAACAGGAAGAAATAAGTCATTAACACCTCTAGTTGTCACCAAGTATACTGTTAAAAATCGATAAACAGATGTTTCATAAACAGTTTACATTTCAGAACATCCAAGTTAAATACTTGAACTATTACTGCTCTTTGCCATGAAACACATTTGTCTGTAGCTGGCATTATATAATTAAGTGATGACTTGCTCATTACTGCCCTTGCAATCATAGCACATGAATGTGTAAAACGTACTTTTAGGTATTCTCATGCATGCACAATGATGTTAACCATACAGACAACTCAGTCAAGTGACTGCTTGAAAAAAGTAATGGGAAGAGTATTCATTAAACCATTCAAATATTTACTCAAAGTTAAGGTTACATTAAAATGCATAATTCTGGACTATGAAAAGAAGTAAAGTAGTTTACTACTGATTGGTGTGACCATGGCCAGGTTAAAGGCATATCCATCCAATATCTGTTCATGAATAGAACAGATCAAAGGATCTCTTCATTAACCAGGTTGTTACTACAATCAGTCTCAAAAATGAGAACAGGATTCTGGTGACCAGGCTTTTAATACCTATACAGCATGAAAATGAGGTAGGTGGATTGCAGTGGACATGACTCTCTTACCACCTGTCTCTGGACAGAAGGGGGGAACTAAAGTGCACCAGCTACTAAG
This sequence comes from Protopterus annectens, assembly GCF_019279795.1. NCBI lineage: Eukaryota > Metazoa > Chordata > Ceratodontiformes > Protopteridae > Protopterus > Protopterus annectens. Next base: position 176,435,177 of record NC_056742.1, on the reverse strand, counting down.
TTCCTTGCCTATTGTCTCCAACCTCTGCTTCCAGGAAAAGCCCTCAAGTGCAGTTGCCAACTCCCCAAGATGACATGCTGGGGTAAAACAAGTATTGGGATCTTCAGGCATGGGAGGGGAAGGAAAAAGGCAACCCACAGAGTTATTGTTAGGGCTGTACAGCTAAAACATGCTCAGCTTTGGTATTTAAGCTGGTGGGCAATGGTGCTGTAAGGAAGTCGTCCCCACCAAGGAATGGCAGTTCCCCTTCAGTGGCCATATACATACCAGTGCAACTGTCACTATAGCTTCAGCAACATCTCCCCTCCCCTCCTCATGACCCTTGCTGTGCGTTTAGCATGCTCCTACATTCTTCCCTGTGACATACAAGTGGACAGTGCTCTCCACCACCTAATTCTCCAGCACCCAAGGAGTTAGGTGTCACTACTTTATTCCAACTAACTCACCCCCGCAGGTTTAATAACTTCTCTATTAAAGGGGATTCCACCTCGCAGGTTTAACAACTTCTCTGTTAAACGGTATTTCAGAACCAGGAACATAATCTACAGAATTGTAATGATGCCCTAAACTGCATTCCAAGTCAACACATTACAAAACAAAAGCAAACATATCAGAAACCATGTAAAAATACTAAGACAGCAAGGGTGAAAAAGGTCCAAGTGCAAATATGAGTTTAAGATTTGAAGGTAAAGTGAATAGGATAAAATTAACAAGACAAACTGGTAGGTGAACTGGGCAGCCATGACAAGACCATCACAGTTTTAGTATTCCAGCTTGCCGTCAAAATTTTGAAGGCTTGTTCTTAAACAGCATGTGGCCAAAAGTATGTTTTCTAAGTTTCACAATGCCGAACTGGAATAATATGAAAGCATAAAAGAAAGTAAAGCCCGATTCATTATTATGAGTTCAACATTGTGAGTGGAGATAGTGGTACAAAATGAGTTCAACATTGTGAGTGGAGATAGTGGTACAGTGAGGATCAGGGGGTACAGGGGGGCTTGCCCCCCTGCTAAAATGTAAACAGATATATGGACTTTCAAAAACAGAAGTCTTGTATATCGAATGTTGATCATGTTTCTAACATTTAGGCTAGATGTTTTTGACACTGTAGTTTGGTCTTTTGCCTTCAACATTTTAATGGCAAACCTATTACTCTTATGTAATTAATTTTCAAAAGTAGTAATTCTAGAAGAATTTCAGCCTGTGTCAGACAATGCAGACTGCAAGTTTTTAACCCCCACCCCATTTTGAAAAGACAAGTTGCACACCAGGGACCTAGACTCCTGTTCTATAATGTACAATGCAATGTACAGGGGATGCTATGCACCATGTACATTCCATCGGATAACACATTCAACCAGTGTCCTGCCTCAGATAGTAGATATCAGTGTTTGCACAGCATTTGATAGATGACCAATAAGGAGACTTTCTCCATTTCCTGTGAAAGCCACTCCAAGTTATCTTTGAAAAGGGCCAGGATGAATGCAACGCACTTAAATGGAGATGAGGCAAGTTGAAAAAATATGCACGTTATCTCAACTCTCATGATCAGTAAATATATCTGCTGCAATTCATAACTTCTGAAATGCCATTCTACTGGACACTGCTGTTCTAAGCAGTACCTCTCCCACTCCAACTTCACTCAATTTTCAGTGAAACTGGACAACTGCTCAAAGTCTGAGGGATAAGACTATGAAAACGTTATTAATCTTTATCCAAACTGATAAAAAAAAATTGTGGAGCTCTTCTCTACTGGAAGTGTTACAGTAAAACTACACCCTAGAACTAAAGAAAAATCTGTTTTTTTTTTTCACTCTGTTTCCTGACCTATTTTAAACGGGTCTAAATTGAATGCTCGAACATTCAAAAATTCCGAATCTCATATGGTCGACATCATATGATCAGATTTTTGAATGTTCGAACGTTGTAATGGAGATCTCCATAAGGGAAGATTTCTCTTTTCTGCACTGTAGTGCGATCTCAGAGTTTGTATATTTAAAGAGCGGGGGGTGTTGGGAGGTGCAGGATGACTTGACCCCCTGCTTAAAAGCTTCAGGTAGGTGTTTTGTGTACTTTATTTTTATTAGATATTCGTTCTTTTGAAAGTTCGATCATATGGTGTCAACTGCTGACAAATTAAGTTTACCTACTCAGATGGAACGTTATGGTGAGTACATAACTTCTTTATCTGAAGTAGTTCATTTGTTCATCAACCTGTGGGACACAGTCCCCAGCTACCCAAACTTGGGGGGTCCTCATGGAAGGATATTCCGGAGCACTGCAGAGCCGAAGGATGCTCACCCTCTGGAAATTAGATCCAACTTGTAATGGTTAATGAAAGTATGGGATGAAGCCCAAGTGGCTGCTGAACAAATGTAGTCCAAGGACGCTCTGGAGCAAAAGGCAGCACAAGTAGAAATCGATCGGGTAGAATGAGCATGGACTCCTTCAGGTACAGGCCAACTAGAACTCTTATATGCCAGAAGTATACATTGGGAAATCCATCTGGACAATGTAACTTTTGATACTGGTTTGCCCAAAGAGGGTCTTGCAAAGGATGCAGAGAGTTGTTCAGATTGCCTATGTTCAGCGGTCCTGTGCAAATAGAATCTCAATTGCCTGTGTACGTCCAGAGAATGTAGTTTGTACTCACCCCTGTTTTGATAATTTGGAAAGAAAACTGGTAAATTAATAGATTGATTAATATTGAGCTCAGAAGCAACTTTGGGTAGAAAGGAGGGACTGGTCCGGAGGGAAACTTATCTTTATGGAAGACCAAGTACGGAGGTTTGGCGCAAAGGGCTTGAAGCTCAGAAACCCTTCAAGTGATAGCAATGAGAAAGGCGTCCTTCCAAGACAAGTATTTTAGATCCACTGAGGCTGCGGGTTCAAATGGAGGGGCCGTCAAGGACTGAAGAACAAGGGTTAAATCCCATGGAGGGGGACTGCGTCTTTAACCGGAGGCCTTAAGAGGAAGGTACCTTTTAAGAAAGTCTTACATAATTTGGAAGATGCTAATGAACAGAGATCACTTCCCACATAATGGGAAATCGCAGCTAATTGGGCTTTGACGGTGGAGGAGCTAGCACCTTGGCCGAATAAAGTCAACAAAAATTCTAACACTGCTGGTATGGGAGCTGTAATGGGATCCAACTTTCTATGCTCTGCCCAGATAGTAAAGCGTTTCCATTTGCTGTTATAAACCTTTCTCGTAGAAGGTTTATGGGCGGCTACTAAAATAGCCTTAACAGGGGACGAGATACGGGGAGTCCTAAGTATTACTGGAACTGGATCAGCCAAGCTGTGAGCTTGAGGTTGTCCAGATTCGGGGTTGGTAATCCTAGTGGGTGAGAGATCAGATCCGGGGTGGGATCTAGAATCCATGGAGGATTTCCTAGATGAGACCATAGGAAAGGGAACCACGTTTGACGAGGCCAGAATGGGGCTATGAGGATCACTCTGCTCCCCAACAGACAGGCTTTCTGCAAGAATTTTAGCATTAGGGGAAGAGGAGGATAAGCATAAAGTAGACCGGATGGCCAAACATGCACCAAAGCGTCTCTGGGAGATTCCCCTGGTGGGGGAATTAGAGCGAAGTAGTTGCCACACTTTGCGTTCGAAGGAGACGCGAACAGACCGCAGCAAGGTTGACCCCACTTGAGGAAGCTTTGCTTCGCTATGCTGGGGTTCAGAGACCACTCGTATGGTGAGAGGATAGTTCAACTCAGCCTGTCTGCCAAAATGTTCGACCGACCCGGAATGTGCGTCGCTATGAGAAAGCGGTTGGTGGAGATCGCCTATTCCCAAACTCTCATGGCCTCTCGACAAAGTGGGTAGGATCTGGTTCCCCCTGTTTGTTGATATACCAGACCACTGACATGTCTGACTGAATTGCAACTGTCCCTAAGGGAAGAATGGCCTGGAGTGCTTGCAACGTCAAAAGCACCGCCCTCATCTCTAGGACATTGATATGCAATAAGGTCTCTGAATGGGTCCACGTGCCCTGGACGGTTCTGCCCATACAGTGCCCCCCCACCCTAGGCGAGAAGCATCTGTGGTCACCATGGTTAGAGGTGGGGACATAGAAAAGGTGCGCCCTATCTGGAGGCCCGGTGACTGTAGCAGGGATTTCCTGCAAACCCTGCTGAGGGGGATGGGTGAACTCAGTGGGTGTAGCAGGATGGACCATTGAACCTGCAAGGTCCATTGAAGTATTCTCATGTTCAAGCGCGCTAAGGGTAGCAGATTGATTGTGGCCACCATGGAACCTAGAGCCCTCAGAACCAATTCCGCTGGAGGAGCCGAGGATTGTAGAAGGGCAGTACGTGGAGCTTCAGTGTACGAATCCGGTTCGGAGTTAAGAAGACTCTCAATATGTTTGTGTTTAACCTGGCTATTATGAAGTCTAAGATCTGGGTTGGATGAAGGGAAGATTTGTTGAGGTTGATTGCGATTCCCAGCCGGGAAGCCAAGTGGATGAAGTAATTTCTGGCTGAACATAGTAGATGCCTGTTGGGGGCGGTCAGGAGCCAGTCATCCAGGTACGGGAAGACCTGTATTCCCTGGAGTCCCAGGTGGGCCACTACTACTGCCAACACTTTGGTGAACACCCTGGGGGCTGTGGTGAGACCAAAGGGAAGGGCCCTGAACTGGCAGTGACTGGCTCCTAGCCGGAAGCGGAGAAACCTTCTGGATTGTCTGTCCATCAAAATGTGGTAGTACGCATCCTTGAAATCTATCGAGCACATCCAGTCATTCTCCTGTAAGAGTGAGAGAATGGATTGAATGGTGACCATCCGGAACTTTTCTTTGGCCACTGACAGGTTTAGAAAGGACAGGTCGAGGATTGGCCTCAAGTCCCCAGTCTTTTTTGGCACCAGAAAGAACCTGGAGTAGAAGCCCGATCTGGATTATCGCGCTGGATCGCTCTTTTTTCTAACAGCTGCTTTATTTCTGTGGCTGCTGCCTCCCTTTGATTGGGTGGGACATCGGGGAGGCTCCGGGGTCTGGGAGGGGGATTCAGAAAGGGGATTTTGTAACCTCTGGATATGATTTGAAGCACCCAGCGATCTGTTGTAATGGACTCCCAAACTGCTAGGTGCCTCGAGAAATGCGCCCCAACTGCCTCCAGAGTGGAACAGTCGGGTAACCCCACAGGGCTGCTGCGTGGGCCAATCTGAAAAGGGTTCTCTCGACCTGAAATTCTTCGGTCCCCCTCTGCCTCTGGGCCGGCGTCCACCCTGTCCTCCTCTGCCTCTGAAGGACGAGGGATCCGGAGTGAAACGGGACTGTTGAGACTTCCGGAACCACATCTTCTTTTGTTCCCTTTGGTTCCTGGAGAAGGACCTCTGGGGAGCCGAGAAGCGGACTCCGACGGCAGACATCTTCCTGTCTTTCTTGCTCTGGACTAGCTTATCGCGGACGATCTTACTAAAAAGCAAAGAGCCATCAAATGGGGCATTTGCGAAGGATGCCTTGAAGGGTTCCGCAAAATTGCGGAGGCGGAGCCAAGCATGTCGTCTTAAAACAATGCCCGCTCCGCTAGCTCTAGCGGCTCCTTCCATAACATGGGAGAGGAGCCGCATAGAAGTGTTCGAAATGGACTTGGCCATTCGAACTGGGAATACCTTCTTGTCCTCAGTCGACATGGACTCTGGGGGCAACCCGGCATATTCCTTGAGATCACGCTGAAGTCGTAGGACGTGTGCCATATAGCTCAGTGACCTTACAGCGAAGGTAGCTGAAGCGAACATCCACTTCCCCAAGTGGTCCATCGTCCGATACTCCTTGTCAGGAGGATGGACCGAGGAACTCTCCTGGGCTAGTTCCCTCTTGGTGCCAGCCGCCACCAACATGGCATCTACTGGAGTACCCTTGCTCCATACCGTCCTATCAGTGGGGGGACTGAGGAGTTTATCCTGTCTCTTTGGAATGGGCTCAACAGTGTCCAGTTCCTTCCATGCCCTGGTAGCAATGAGATCTACCAGGGGATCGGCGGGAGGGGACACCCAAGAGGTAGATGGGGCCTGAGTCAAATGCCTCCAGAAACACAGACTCAGAGGAAGGTTTTTGGGCTGACCACCCCCCCTCTAATTCGAAGTATTTCCATAATGTCTCCAAAGGAGACATCCTCGGGGGGTGACCTTGGGGAACCTTCCCCTTCCTCTAAGTCCGTGTCTTCTGTCAAGGACTCAGGTGAGTCCAAGTGCCTTCTCTTGCACTTACTTTTGTGAGGGACCTCCTCAGGGGGGCTGACCGAAGAGGCCTCACCAACCACATCTTGTTCCTTTAAGGGAACCATCTGGGACGTAGGTGCAGGCTGTCCCTGTGACCGGGTGATGGAAGGTAGACCCATCAGAGAGAGTGCAGGGTGGAACCGTAGTAGGAACCTGGGGCCTCGAATCCCTCAACAATACCCTCTCCACAACATCAAACTGCTCTCTCTTGGATCCGAGAGCAGCCCCCTCGGATCCGATGTGTGGATCGGGGCCGGTGCTGAAGCAATCGGATCCGAAGGGCCAGTATGCTCCGACTGAGATAGAGCCAAAGACACACTGACACCTCCGGATCCGAAGCTCAGCTCTCGGCTCCGAGAGCTCATATCCGAGAAGGGACCCGACAAACTCGAGGGTGCGGTCGAAGCCGAAGTACGAGGTACTATCGGCGCCGAACCTCCCCGGCTCCTATGCAACCCGGATCCGAAGGCTCCAAACCCCGGAAGTCAGTCAGAGAAGGAACAATCGGGGCGAAAAAGGGGATCGAGCTCCAGGGGGGGGGGCAGGAGCACTCCCATCTGCAGCTGGGCCTGGAGGAACCCATGCATCATGTGGTCCATATCTGCATCAGACAAGCTTCAGGTGGACCTAAAAAAGGCAACCGAGGTGGGCCGGGAGTGCCGCCTCGATGACCTCGAAGGCGACTGGGTCTCCTCCTCCGGCTCCGGGGAGAAGTGAGGTGAACTGAGCCGGGAAGGAGAAGGCTCGGAAGCCCTGGGAGAGGCTGCTTGTTTAGCCGGTGGAGCTGAGGAGGAAGACTCGGCCCGCCGCTTGCGGTGTCTTTTTTCTTCTCCCGCCTAGATTCCCTCTCCTCCTGGCCTAAGGTGGGAGGTTGAGTCCCGGCCAGGGAGCAGGGATGGAAGGAGGCACTGCCGTAGCCTCAGCAGGTGCCACGGAGGGAGAGGAGGCCGAAGCCGAATCCGGGGGCAAATGTCCCACCAGAATCAACTTCAACCTCATGTCCTTTAGAGCCCTGGGGTTGAAGGCTGTACAAATAGTGCAACCCGAGGAAAGGTGGTCAACCCTAAGGCAAATAACACAGAGTGTGGCCATCCGCTGGGGATAGCTTATGGCCACACTCGTTGCATTTAGAGAAAAAGGTTTTTGGGGCCTCGGACATAGTCCAACTAAAAACACAAAGCCCAACATACATGCCATCACACACACGGGGAGGAATAAACTACACTAAAAATTAACAAAATAATTTTATACTAAAAGGTTTTTAACACTAAGGAGCAACACACACAAGCAATATTAGCTATAAGAAAAGTTAGAAAAAGAAATATTTTTCTCACTGTACGACTAACTCCCATGCCTGAAACTCATTCAAAGCTGCTGATTCAACCGCGGCAAACGAGATCTGGGGTCAGAGAGGGATGGCAGGGGATTATGTGTAAGGGGGAGGAGCTTGGAGCTCAGATCTTAGCTGTTTGAAGCTGCCGGCTCAGATCCGATACCCACAGGTTGATGAACAAATGAAGTTAACTACTTCAGATCATACTTTTCTGATGCCTGCTTTTGATGAAGTTGGATATCCAGCAAAGGCAACTAACAAAAGGGAATCCTGCAACCCTTAGTGGTGATTATCTGAGATGGAACAATCCATCACTGGAAATACAAACTCCCACGAAGATGATGGAGGGATAGTAGACCCCTTTAGACTGCCTCTAGAGAGAGTCATTTTCATCAACGTTTCTGCTAGCCACCTGAAAACGGACAAAGACCCTTCCCTCCAGGAGCACAGCCTATCTGGAAATCAAGATTATTCTGCGTTTTGTTGCTGTACACAAAGTTCAAATTACTGCAGACTCTGGCTGCTGCGGTCTTTGAAAAAGAATGCTGAGGACTGCCTTCAAAGGGGACAGCAGCTGGACAAGGCTTTAGGACTGTGCTGTAGCCTGGGGCTGGCACAGGATTGCCCAGAAACATCTCCCTGTGTGACTGTGACCTCTCTGAAAATTATTCTGCAAAGATGGATTGTTTTTTCAGTCAGTTTGCTTTGCTGCTGTGCACCAAGCCTCAACTGCATCTGGTGCAGGTTCCTCTGCATCTCTTCCATGTTTTTCAAAGCACACTGTAACTACTGCTTCAGAAGTCCATTAGGCAAACTTTTGCAGATAAACAAATGGTAAAGCTGGATCATGCAGTCAGTTTGAATCCTTGCTCTGACATGGGTGATGCACATAAGGTAGGTTACAGCCAAGAAAGAAATTTGTCCTCAAGCACAGTTGCCCAACAAACATGCTATCAATCAGCGATTTCATCAGAGGCAACCCTTTGGAAATTCACCACGAGGACTAAGCAATTAAGCACCCTTGGGAAAAAAAAAAAGGAGGATGTTTATTCATTTCCCAAGCAAATCTAGCCTTTTTAACTCAAAAGGTAAGAACTGCCACGGTCTCTAGGGTCACAACTCTCTTTTTAGAGGAACTACTGGAACTAGCTATGCTGGTATGGAGTCGTTGACGACAGACTACTTCCTGGGAAGCAAGATAATTTAGTCTGCCTTCCTGGGTACAGAATGTACAATACCCAGATTTACCAATCTACTGTGGTGGCCAGTTTAATGTCTACCAATGGAAAGGCTAACTAAAAGCATTGCTGACTATGGCAAAAGGCCTTCTGTAGCATCCTCTATTGGGAAAATGGGATACAGGAGACATCTCTTCCTGAGGCATCCTCCGCAATGCTTCAATCATGTTTGAAGTTCACTAGCTTGGGGGACACAAAGGAACTGGGCATGCTCCTACTCTGCAGGGGATACACTGGGTGGCTCAATGCATTTCCTGTTATAAACATCCTTCTGGAATCTTTCAGAGAAGATTCCAAAGATGCCAAGTTGTTTTGCTGCAGAATCCATTGCTGGGAGCTGTAGAAGGCCCTGGATCCATCTATCCAACTGAGTAGCTGGCTGCATGCCAGAAGGCATAGGCAAGGATTTACCTGGGTCTATCACAGCAATGAAGGTTACTGAACTGGCATTGCGACCAACGTCACGGACTGGACTGACATTCAGGTAACAGAGATTCAATACTCTACAGTATTGGGCCCAACACTGAAAGCTAGATCCAGTGCTGACAAATGCACCAACACTCTATACCCCAGCACCACTCTCAAAGGAAAGGAAGAATGAATGGGCAAAATATGCATGCATGACAATGCTGCTGGAGAGAGGACTTTTATAAAATTATCTTCTATACATGCAAATTGATACCAAATTGCAAGGACTATCTTTTTAGCATACAAAACTGTATGCCTAACTTTTTCCAGTACTTATCTCGCAACTGTTATTTGTAAAGCAAACTAATACCCAGGTTTCTTCAGGCTACTACGAGTTTTATAGGTCATACATTTGCTAAAGTAACTGATTACATAGCGTTTATCCATAGCTAGCAGGCACAACCATGCTTTCCATATCCCCTTAAGAATACAGGGAAAAACGATGGTTCCTGCCACCACTCCATTACAGATAATCACACACATCGCCTCAAATCAAAAAGAAAAAAAAAAACTCAACCAGCTCAGATTTATTACAGTACTAGAATATCATTTACTGTCTTAACAAGCCTGTTGTCAGTTATGTGGGTAAACATTATAAATGAACTGCAGCAGAAGCCTGAACACTGACTCTAGGTAATGGTTATTTGTTGATGAGCTACCCCGACCTCATGTACGAAACTTGATAAATTATCTATATTTGTATATAGATAAATATACAGATTTATCCAGTTTCATACATGAAGTCGGGGTATCGCATCAACAAGTAACCATTATAGCTGTATATAGATAAATACCAACCGTGGTGGTGCAGTGGTAGCGTTGTTGCCTCACAGCAAGAGGTTCTCCCGTTCGATTCTCGGCTGGAGTGCGGGGACTGCCTTCTGTGTGGATTCTGCATGTCCTCCCCGCGGTTGGGTGGCGTTCAAAAGACATGAGTAAATGGGCGTGCCTTCGTTGAAGGTTGGACGTCGAGCTGGCACCTCGGCGTTCGTGAAAATCTATTGCCAGTCATTAGCGGACCGGAGTTCCGCTGTGGTGACCCCTAACCGGGAAAAGCTGAAATACAACATCTGTATAGAGATAAATATAATACTTTTCTATTACACCAAGCAAATTTAAAAGCCTACCAAAGAATTAATGAGCAAAAAAAAAATATATAGATGAGAACATAGTAGATCAGTATGCATAAAACTAAAATGTAGCAGAGATGATATAATAATTAAAGGCAGACAACTTATCTACATCAAAACAGGTCAGAAGTAAATATAACTTTTATAAATTCTACTGTCAAGGAGGGCAGGTACATCCTTAACCACTCCCTCTACTTAAATTAGGCAGAGATAGGGATTAGGGTGAGGGCACCAACCTCCCCTACTTTAGGATTAAAACAGTAAAGTTTCATGTAGCTGAGTATGTGCTACTCATAGCCCTGTGCAACACGCAGTTATAAGATCACTTATAGCAATCCACTACAAGTCCAAGTCACCATAGTAAACTTTTACACAGTTACAGAATGTTATTTTTAGAATTCTGGAAAGGCCAAGGAGACTGTCTTTTTAGAAAAAAGGCAACATACACAAGCATAAGGAAGCATAAAACCTGAAGCTAAAGGGAGAAGAGGTCACACGAGAGGACAGAAAATAATTCTGGGATAAACTGCGGAAAAAAAAATAAGTGGTCGTGACATTTAATCATGGAATTAAGGTAAACTAAAAAAGCAATATGCAGAGAGAAGAAATACAACTCGCCCATTACACAAGGATGACAGTTAAATTACATAGGCCAAGTGGTCCTGGTCTGAAACTTCAAAGGTCTCAGTCATCTGCAGAATATGTGTAGGCAAGGTGTTTTAATATAAAATTAAATGTTATACACTGGTCTACTTTCCCTAAATGGACAGTGACCCATTTCCATTAATGAGTGTCCTAGGCATACCAGTACTGCACAAATGTCACTGCTTTGAATTCAAAACTATAAAACTGGGAGTGGGGGAGGGCAACCCACTTCAAAGCATGCATGCAGAGGATCCTAAAGTGGTACAAACAGTAACGTTTCTTGCAAGGAAAAGACAGAAAACAATACATTTATTTTTATCTACTCTACCCAAACATGCTGGCTGCTTATCAGTAACAAGAAAGTGTTTGATCACAATGCTGCAATATCTACGATATATGCAGACAGAAGAACCTGCTTCACATCGATTATTCTCAAAAGCCCTGTGGTCTCTACAGAATTACAGAAAGAAGAAGAAAAAAAAAATGTTTCAAACCGAAAAGCTAGATGGCACAGCAAAATACCGGAAAACCTCAGATAAAAGGAGGGCAATATCTCCCTTGACAGCCTGTTGATTTAACATCAATTAGATAAAAGGCATAAAAAAAGATTAGGTTTTGAGTTTCCTTGGTATTAAAGACATTAAAAGATCTAAACTGTATTATGTACCTGGTTCATTATATTAAGTCAAAAACAGTAAGAAGACTGGAACATAAGAGTTAAAGGACAGAGTTTTTCTAATTCTAAATGCTTGTGGCAAGGAACAATTTGTACAGGATAAAACTGGTCAAAAATTTATAGCAATAACAAGCCCCAATCACTTAGTAGCAGTGAAATGGACTGTAATATCCACTAAAATACAGAAATAAAGAAGGTTATAATCTGCCAAATCTCATTAGTCAATTATCTACATAGATTGGATCTTATAGTCAGATGCTTTGTTTGAGATGTTACAAATACTGTTCTCCACAGCCTTAATCCCTCGTTGAAATACTTAGCTAATGCATAGTTTTAAGATGGTACTTCCATTCTGAGCAGCATTATCATGCAAGTCACAACTGCAGTATTTCCTTTTCTTCAATTCCACGTTCAGACATATGCATGCTTCCCAAAAAGCACAAAAAAGCAACACACAGATGACACCATGCCTTGCTTCATCACATTTGTCCCCATCTTTAAACTCACTCAGCAAGCATGATCTGTTCTACAGGAGAAAAAAAAATATGCAAACACCACACAAATAT
>NC_056742.1:176329103-176416603 GCF_019279795.1 Protopterus annectens | reverse complement strand
AAGTGCACACTCAATCTAATACTTTGTTGAAGTACCTTTTGATTTAATTAGAACATTCAGTCTTCTTGGGTAAACACCTGCCATCAATTAAAGACACTGATTAACCCCAAATAAAAAGTTCAGCTGTCCTAGTAGGTTTTTCCTGACATTTACTCAGTTGCCTGCTACAGCAAAAGCCATTGTTCGCAGCGAGCTTACAAAGCATCAAAGGGATCTCATTGTTGAAAGGTATTAGTCAGAAGGGTACAAAAAATTTCCACAGCATTGGATATACCAAGGAACACAGTGAAGACCGCCATTAAAAAGTGGAGAAAATATGGGACAACAGTGATGTTGCAAAGAGCTGGACATCCCTCCAAAACCGATGAAAAGACAAGAAGAAAACTGGCCAAGAGACCTACAGCAACACTGAAGGAGGTGCAGGAATTTCTGGCAAGTACTGGTTGTGTAGTATATGCAACAATAATCTCCCTACTTGCCATATATGTCTGGACTATGGGGTAGTGTTGCAATACGGAAACCTTTTCTTACACACAAACATCCAGGTCCAGCTAAAATTTGCAAAACAATACAAAGTCTCCCAAAAGCATATGGGAAAATGTGTTATGGTCTGATGAGACCAAGGTTGACCTTTTTGGTCACAATTCCAATAGGTACATTTGGCACAAAAACACCACTTTGCATCACCAAAAGACCACCATCCCCACGGTGAACATGGTGGTGGCAGTATCATGCTTTGGGGTTGCTTTTCTTCAGCTGGAACTGGGGCTTTAGTCAAGGTGGAGGGAATAATGAGCAGTTCCAAATACCAGTCACTTTTGGCACAAAACTTTCAGATATCTGCTAGAAAGCTGAAGATGAAGAGGAATTTCACCTTTCAACATGACAATGATCCCAAGCATATATCCAAATCAAAAGAATGGCTTCACCAGAAGAAATTTGAAGATTTGGAATGGCCCAGCCTGAGCTCAGACCTAAATCCAATAGAAAATCTGTGGGGTGACCTGAAGAGAGCTGTGCACAAGTACACTCGCAATCTGATAGATTTGGAGCGCTTTTGCATGGAAGAGTGGGCAAATATTGCGAAGTCAAGATGTGCCATGCTGATAGACTCCTACCTAAGAAAAAAACTGAATGCTGTAATTAAATCAAAAGGTGCTTCAAAGTATTAGTTTAAGGGTGTGCACACTTATGCCAGCAGCTTATTGTACATTTATTTTTTTATATTTTTTCCCCTAACAGATGTTTTTCAATTGAATTGTACAGATTATAGGTAACATAACCTTTGCTTCGACATTTTTATGATAGCAACTACTTCATTTACTATCAACACTTCTAAATCTAAACCATTTTCAGTAATTCCCTCTATTCCTTTTCCTATTCTTATAAATTCATTTTCCTGTACTTGGATTGGCCACGGTGGTGCAGCGGTTAGCGTTGTCGTCTCACAACAAGAGGTTCTTTGGTTCGATTCTCGTCTGGAGCTCCTTCTGTGGAGTCTGCTTGTCCTTCTTGCAGTTGGAGTTTTAAAAGACACGCAGGTAGGTGCGTGTGTGTGCCTTCTGTGAAGGTTGGGCGCCGGGCTGGCAACTAGACACTGTAAAACACCACTGCCAATCAATCTGCAGACCAGTGACCTGCTGTGGTGATCCCTAACTGGGAAAAGCCGAAATAAATTGCTTTTTTCCTGTACTTTAACCCATATAGCCACATGATTTGAAAATCCAGCATACTTAATATTAATAATCAATTTCTTTCCCAATTGAATTCTTTTTGTAGGTCCAGTGGTTATTCTCCCATACACTTAACTTTCCACTTTTCATAATTTCTTTAATAGGTTCATACTAGGCTATCTGCCCTAGGGCATTTATAAGCCTAGCCAGAATGTGTTTGGCTTTCGCCACCCATTTTAAATTAATTTTGCTATGCCCTTTTTTGAGGTTAGTATACTGTGCCTCTGTCTAACAGTGACACAGAAGTGATACCCGGGGTAAACCTACGATCTCCCATCCACTCATCAAGATTCCTCTTGAAGAGAGTCAATGAGGGACTCTGCCTAACCAGGACTGGGATTTTATTCCAGAGTGAAGGGAGCCTCTGGGTTATGAATCTGTCCCTCCAGCATGTCCTGTTTATTTCAGTGCTGAGGTTCAAGTCTCTCGAGCGTGTAGCTCGATGGGATTTGGATTTTCTGAGGTGCAGCATGTCCATTAATTCCGGGTTGGACATGGCTTTATACGTCAGGCACAGCTCGCCTCTGAACAGGCGGTATGCCACTTTGTAGAGCTGGAGTTTCTTTAACCGGGCAGCATATGGCATCTGTTTGAGCCCTTTGATCCTCTTGGTGAGGTACTTTTGGGGTCTTTCCAGTTGCTGCAGGTGCCTGGTAAGGTACATCCCAAAAGGGGCATTGTACTCAATTATGGGCCTGATGAGGGATGAGTAAAGAGGCACAATGACCTCCCCTGATCTAGATGCGAATCCCTTCATGATTAGGTGGGCTATATAAAATGTTTTTCTAACCACTTAGCAATCTCTCTTTTGGCAACCACGTGGTCTATCAACTTGGGTCCCCAGGTCCCCAATTACTTCTTCGGTACTTAATGGATTACCACCTATGTGGTAATTTGTGGGCACTTTGTTTTTGCCAAAGGGGATGACTATACACTTTTTGGCATATAGCTTGAGGCCATGGCTCTGGCACCAGTTGTCTGTTTCTACGAGGCCCTTTTGGAGGATGCTTGTGTCGGCTGGAGAGTCGATTATGGCGCCCAGTTTGCAGTCATTTGCGAACTTGGTCAGCCACAGTCCTTCCGTGTTGGCCTGTACCTCCGAGAAATATATACAGAGCAAGAGAGGTCCCAGGGCTCAGCCTTGTGGGACACCACTTGTAACTGGTTTGGAGTCTGACATGGCTCCAGCAATTCTAACCATGTGGGTTCTGTCCTTGAGCCAGTTTGCAACCCATCTAGTGACATAGGGATTTATATTTAAGCTGGTGAGCTTATCTATAATGCCGGAGTGGGGTATTGTGTCGAAGGCTTTTGCGAGGTCCAGGTAGGCTGTGTGGACCACCTTCCCCTCGTCAATGGCCTTGGTGACTGTTTCAAAGAATCAACCAGGTTTAAGAGGCAGGATCTGCCCCTAACAAAGCCGAACTGGGTAGGATCCAGTGTCTGTAGGTCCCCATTATCTTTATTTATGAGGTCCATGATGATCCTTTCCATAGCTTTGCAGACCAAGCTAGTCAGGCTTATGGGGAGATAGTTTCCAGGATCCGTTGAGGCACCAGCTTTGTGGAGAGGGACCCACAGTTGCTGTACGCCACTCTTTGGGTACATATCCTGTAGTAAGGCTGAGATTGAACAGTAGTTTTATGTTTGGGTTTAGCTCTTCTTGGAGTTCATGTAGGACGCAGCCCGGGACACCGTCTGGTCCCATTGATGCTGTGTTTTTTGCTATGGAGAGGGCGGCTCTTACCTGAGCATCTGAGATGTCAGGGGGGCAGCACTCTGCTGGGATAGATATTTGCCCTTTTGGTGGGGAGGGGGGGGTTGCATTGAACCGGTCAGCTAGGATGTTAATCATGTTAACATCACAATTGCTCCTTTCTTAAGTTACAATTAAAATCACCTACCTCCATAATGTCCATATTTACACAAACATATTCAAGAATATTTTTAAACATCCTCTCTGTTTTATTTATGATATATAAAGCTAGAATTCTATACACACATTTTTCCATCAAGTCTATTACCTTAATTCGTCATAGTTCCACTATGGTTACATCTAATATTTTAATGCTTTTGTGACATAATATACATATCCCGAGCACCTTTTTCCCATGTCCCAAACTACTACACCATTCCAAAGGTTTTCAGTTTTGTTCTTTCTTCCTCTGTTAATAATCTGATATCTTCTAAATAAATATGTGCATCTACCGCAACACACCATTGTAATATACCTATTCTCCTCAAGATTTTTCATACTGTTCACATTTAAAACTAATTTTCAGCTTTTAACATTTACCACAACAAAATGTTTACCCCATTCCGTTCTTATTTTCTCAAAGCATTAGATTTTTCAAATGTCTTTTCCCTATCCAAGTCTATTTCTTACTGTGCACCAATCAGCTTCTTCCTCGCTTGTCTCCTCTTTCTTTTTCCTTGTTACTTTTTAACTTCCATGTATAAAGGATCAGCCACATCTTTATGTACATTTTGTAGAGTACATTTCTCTCTCTCTCTCTTTCCTGTACAACTTAAATTTTCATTTTCATGCACGTTCATTTCATATTCTAGCCATGAATGACTAGCACTGCTACATTTTTTGCACTTTTAAAATCACATTTTTTGCATTATGCCATTTTACCACATAACATCTTTTTATCATTCATTGATTAATCATTTTTTTTCCACAAAAACAACAAATCTTTGGTTGCCCCTGTATTTCACAAAACCCCATTACCCTGAACATTAATACTAGGTACATGCATAACATTATCATTTTCCACTTTTAGTATTACTCCACATTCCCATCAAAGTCCATTGTCCTCTTTCATCAACAAGACACCAGAACTGCCACCATCTTTAACACATTTTATTGAATCCATATCCAAGATGATTAACTCTCACCCCTCAACTACCAACACTAACTCCTCTGAATCCTCTCCTGCTATGAACTCTTTTAAACTCCTTTCCCTTAGATCTGTATCTACCAGCTATATTAAATCTCTACTCTCCAAACTAAAACATTGTTCTACTTCAGCTGAAAATATTTCTACTTACTTCCTTCAGATAGCAGCTGACTCTTGCTAACCCTGTATCTGTCCTGATAAACCGCTCTCTCTGAATCTAAAGTCCCTTCTATTGAGAAAGAATTCTATACTTTATCTATACAAAAAGGCAGCAACTCCACTGAAATCACTAATTGTAGACCAATAGCTATCCTCTCACCACTCTCAAAAGTAATGGAAAACTGCATACACAACCAAGTCATGCAGGAAAACCTGCTCACACCCACACAACATGGCTTTTTCCCAAAACATAGTGAAGGATATAAGGGCAGTAATAGTGCTAACACTATTTGTCTGGCCAGAGATATGCTTGTCTCTTGCTTGTTCCTCAACCTTTCAAAAGCCTTGACACTGTCTCTCACTCTCTTCATCTAACCAAACTGACTAACCTTAATGTCTCCACTACTACTGTTGCCTGGTTTTCCAGCTCTCTCGCCGACTGCTATCAGTGAGATGGCACTCCACTTTTTCTCCAGCTCTCCCGGTTAAAATGGGTGTCCCCCAAGGATCCATTTTTGGCCTATTACTTTTTAATATCTTTACTAATCTACTCTATACTTCCTGCCCTTGATCATCCTTTATACAATATGCAGAAGACTCTTGAGTCATCACCATTACTGACACGCCCTCTAAACTCATCTCTGCTACTCAGGCATCCTTTAACTCCGCCAGAACCCGGATCTTCAATAACCTGCTTAGTCAACCAAAAAAAAAAAAAAACTTACTCTTTCTTCCAAAAAATGTTAACCACCTCAAATCCTCTCTCTCTATACTCTATCAATAACACTTCTATCATAGTACAATCAAGCACAAAACTTTCAGGTGTCACTATAGGCGATTAACTTAAGCTCAACTTACATGTCAACAACTGTATCAGGAAAACTCAAAAAGTGGGCCTCCTATACAGAAATAAAAAGTTTCTCACTAACGAAGCATAACTAAACCTTTTCCATGCTTACCTCCTACCCAACCTATTGTATAGCTCTCATATCCTCACTCCTAGCTTAATTAGAATCGACCTACAAGGTAGCTAGATTCGCAGCACACCAGACTTACAAATCCCATCATCATCTCTCGCTAAAATACTTAAACTGGCTAGAATTACTTCAGCAGCTTCTACTCTCTCAACTCCTGATTATTCACTCTATCCTAAACCAGGCATCCTACTGTCCTAACTTATCTTCTCTCGTCACTCAATATACTCTCACTAGGTCTCTCCAACCAAGATCTACTACCGATCTATAAACCCAAGACCAAAGCTGGATGCAACCTCTACAGCTACCAGCCTACCATCTCTTGGAACAAACTGCCATTAGAAATTGGGTGCTGCAAACAACTTAAACAATTCAAAGCAGTAACAAAAGAATACTCAACAATTCACTGGTCCTATTACTGTACTCACCCGTCATAATTTTACTTACTATCCAAATTTCAGTCCACTACCTGCCCATTATTTTTGGCCTCTACTTCTATTCTCATCTATTAGCTCTCTAGCCTCCTCTACTATGCTATTACCTGTCATTTTAAACTAAAAAAATTAACCGCCTTAGACTACCTTTCAAATTATTTCTCTCATTTCTCTCCTCTATTAAGACGTAAATAAACACCAACTACAGTTTTAAATTTTGTTCTATTGCCAAAATTGTTCTATTTGTTGTTTTATTGCTTCTATTAACACCTTTATTGTAAAGTTTTAAGCCCTTAAGTAATACTGCATCTGTAACCTTTACTGCAAAATATGTATAGCTTTTCTCCACGGGCCTCTGCTGAAAAAGGACCATCAGCTCAGTCGGACAAACCCTGTCAACAAATGTAAAATAAATATATTTTCTAGTGTCCATTACTTCTTTACATATAGTTAACAAATGTTCTTTCAGTTCTTTTGCCTCAACTTCAGTTCTAAAAGTGGATCATTATTCTTTTGTCTGTAAAAATCTTGCACCACATATTCTGACCATGGATAAATATTTTTCTTTTGTTCATATGTACCCAAAAAAAATTTCCATGGCCTGCTCAGTCTCAAACATTAAGTCACAAAAAGTCTCTCAATTAAAATAAATGCTCTGCCTCTTTTGCTTCGACACCCAGAGGTGCTATGACAGAGTCCCAAACCCCATATTTCTCCAAACTTTCTTTTTTACTGCTGACACATGCTGTATACTTTTTTCTTTTATGTCTTCTTTGCTCCTTCACCAGTTTGTGCACAAGTTTTTGTTTCTGAAACTTTTTCTGGCAGTCTTTTCTCCTTTTTCCTTCTATTTTTTTCCATGTCGTCACTCCATGAAATTGCTGCTTCACTTTCTGGCTCACTTTGGTTTACCATTTCTCCCAAATAATCATCCCATAACCCCCCCTCCACACCCAATGGAGGGTTGTAATTATGCATTTTTCAGAGGTAACTGTCTCCTTCAAATGATCTCCTCTGAAAGTTTTCCTCTGAATCCATCTCAGTTACAACTACAATCTCCTTTTCTTCCACTGTCACCATTTTCTCTGCACCCACATCTTTGGAAAAAAAACTTCTGGTAGCAATTCTACCATTTCAACTAGATTTTCAGCAACCTTCACTCCATTTTCAGCAAAAGCTTAATCAGCCATGTTTTCTTCCTGTTCCTCCTGGCTGCTTCTGCATCTGGACAGGAAATCATGAAGTATAACACACAAAGCCTCCCCCCGACTACCAACAATAGGAAAAGTTCCCTGATGCCCAGGCCAAAATTTCCCCAAGTATCAAATACCATCTTGGGTCACCGCTGAAGGGAGGTTACTAGCATACTGAGCTTAACGTGTTCAACAAAAGGATAAAAACAAAAATGAATGAAACAAAAATGCAATTATACATACAGAAATTGCAAAGACAAGAAGAATTTCTGCAAAATGCACAGAGATCTAGTACAGGGTTGTTAGCTACCCAGTGGTGTGAACAATGTACTAGCCCTATGCAACTGCAGGCTATATTTGTGAACACTGCCCAAGGCTTCATGAAATCAAATGCATAAAGCATACTTGGCAAAAACAAAAAAAAAAAGCATTTTAATATCTAGGAACATTCATGAATGCTATAAATGTACTACAAGCAGGCAAACCAAAGCAGTTTACTAAGGAGAGCGGCTTCAAGTAAAACCTATCTGGCTTCTTGCATAAAATGATATTAAGGTTCAACACACTCCGTACTGTCTACACCTGTACGCCTCAATGATGACTAATGAAGCAGACAGTTGAGTGTAAGTATTACACTGCTGAGGTTCATGTCTTTGCTCTTTGAAGTAACAGAAGCAGCTACAGAACATTAAGGTGTGGATACCCTCATGTAACCTGCCATTGCATTAAATTTACTCACAGCAACTCAAAACAGGAGGACACCCATACCTTCCTTCAACATACTCTGGCTCATGATGAGCCTGGGCTAAATATTCAGTTTCACTTAAGCTACATGGGGATAGGGGTAACTAACTGTTAAACTGCTTAATGTCCGACTGATGTTAATCATATTTGAAAGAAATACTTTTTCCTCAAACACCCTGAGCAGACTAAACGTCTTTCAGAAAAAAGTATACTACATCCTCAGCAGTGTACAATGGCAATGGTTGCCAAGAAATGACCAAACAACCCAGCTCTCGCCTACAACCATTAACAAATCCAGACAGCTGCGCTGCTAGAATGATTTCCAGGAAAGGTGAAACATACCTGTCTTATGTTCTTTTCAAAAATAGTTACAAACCTGCAATTTCACACACATTGATGGCTGAGGGGATGGGCATGGAAATTGAACAAAGTGATTTAAAAGAAAGCTCAAGCTTACTGAAGCGGCTGATACTCTGATGCACATTTAAAACAAAACTTCTATGGTCTCTATAAATGTAATCCAATCCAGTAGGGCTAGCCAAGTCATCAATATTGAGCACTACTCACTAGGTACAATTATGTACCATTGTTAGGATGCCTACAGTTGAAAATAAATTAGAGTAATGCTATTTAGACTTAAGAATTTCTATGAAGTCATGTATTGCAAAATGTCAACTGAGTCAAAATTAAGTCATAGGAAGGGTAGTGTTCCTAGATAAATGTTCTTAATGAGTTATACTCGTCATGCGTAGTGTATGCAACTAAAAATAAGCCACAATTAGTTTTGCAGTGTTGCAACTAGATTATTCTACTCACCACTCAAGTACCAGATTTCATATGAGAACTGTGCTGTGAAGCTCTGCCCCTGAAGACAGTTCAACTTCCTTCCATAACAGAGAGAAAAATACACAGCATTGTACTTCATCAGTAAGGATGGAGTCATAGGAATGTCAAGGCAACTGAAACGAAGTCATTTACCCCTTGCCAGTACCAAACACCCTTCTCCAGGAGGGCTAGGCCAGTCAGTCCCAGAGAAATGTATGGGATTTCCCAACTATCCAAGTTTAAAGCATGATAGTGTATCCCACTGTTTAATCTACAGAGGCAATCTATTCCCGAGATGGGCGAGACACTGTCTGATAAATTAAAATTAAATTGAGAGATTTATCTGATGGTGAAGGATTTAGGGCTCTGGATGTAGTGTATGTGGTAATATTAGATGCGAGTAGATCCAGGACAAGTGGGTCACTAATTTCTCCCCTAAAGAATTTATAAGAGGGTGACAGTACTTCCAGCCTCTCTTGGTAGGTCAGGGTATTTAAACCTGTGATGATCTTGTATGTTTAAGCAACGTATAACCCAAAGGGGATGTTGTACTTGATAACTGGTATAATCAATGCTAAATATAACAAAAAATGACCTGGCTAGATCTGGATGGCATTGCTTTAGCATAAGTACTTTTTGACTATTACCTGACAAAATAGTCAGAAGAGACAGACTCATCAACCCATGTTCCAAGGTCCTACATTTTCATTTTGTAGTGGGATACTGTATACTGAGAGGAGGTGTCTATCCAATGGGGCAATACTGCACTTTTTAACTTCAATTGGAGTCCATTTACAGCAGTACATCAAGTATTTGTAAGTAAAAGAAGTACTTCGGGGACTGGGTATCAGAAGGGGACTTACAATAACTTCCAGTTTGCAGTTTTCTACAAACAGTCAAAAGTCCCACTTCCCAGTCTGGAGATCAGAAAAGGAAACAAAGGAGGAGTCCCAACACAGAATCCTGGGGCACCACTGGTTACCTTGTTACCTTCGTACCTTCAGAAGAGGCGTATGCCACTCACCCTGTGCAAGTTTTGTCTTTTAGGTAGTTAGCATACCAAGTGGCAGATTACATATACCTTTAGTCCCCAGGCTTTCTTCAAAGCATGGCACACCCCCCGCACAAATAAGACCAAAAAAATGCACTTCTTTTGGATTCACCTACTTATTTCTTGTTTGATAAAGTAATGTTTATTAGCATGTATTTTACATTTGTAATTTTGAACATCTGTTTTCCAGTAAGCAGTGAAACAAAATGTATTAACCAATAATGGCAAAAGTACCCATTTCAGAACATTTCAACCATAAAAGGCTGCTCAGACTGCTATAAATTGCAAATATCCACACTTATTTACTTTTATTTTTTATCCACAAACATTCCTCAAACCCAGCAATTACTGCTACACTGACTGCGTCCTCCTCAGTTGTCAGTGTTAAAAATAATGATTAAAAGCCAAAGCAACACATTTCAAATTTGTTTCACGTAAACACACAGTATCCAAAATACTCCAACATAATTCTCAGACACACACACACACACACACACACACACACACACACACACACACACACACACACACACACACACACACACACTGCAAAGTCAGATTAAGTGTGGTTTAAAAATGACCACATAAGAACAAAGTATTTTTATCCATAGATAACAGTAAGGGTTGTACACAGTTAAATTGCCTGTAACTTCTGGTGGGATGGGGGTTAAGAAAATCAAAATCAAGTGCATTTTACTGGTAGCGTTGGATGAATTGCATGAAATTTTATAAAGATCAATAGCATCACACCACATATATGACCCAACCATGTGTAGTTCAAATTATATAGAAGATTTATGAGCACATAAAAAATATTACCTGATGTTGTTCCTACAGGAAGAAAAGTCACTGAATGATTTCTCAGCCATTACTAATATAGACGATACAATTGGCAAATAACTTTGCATTTCTGCGTTTCATCTACAAACGCAGTGTCTGCTACCCTTAGGAATAGATGGCCTATGTTACATCAAACAAGTGGCGAGCTGATGACATTGTCATAACAGTTTTTGAACTAGCTCAGTTATGCAATAAGGAAAGGCTGCCAAACTACCAACACTACAAGCTCGTAGTCAATTACTAGGTATGCAGTCCAGTAGACCATTAAGGAGTCTAACACAAACTCAGAGCTGCTCCAAAACGCTGTCTGGTTAAGTGAACTGCTAAATGTCACACAGCAGGTACATGGAGATAGAAAGATTCAAGCCCTGCACCCTTGCCAAAACAAGCAGTTCATTTAACAAGTCTAAGCTACAGTCCTCTGTGCCATCAGACAAGAGGAATGTTTTTTAAATAAATGCAGAAATCCTTCAAAATCTGATCTTATAAAGAATACTGTACCACAGTAATATGCAACAATAACTATATAATAGATGCGAAAAGTCAGTACAGAGTACATGACCTGACAAATATCAACCACTTTGCAGTTGCTGGAGGCTGTAAGAAGGCACTGCAAAAATATATTACTAAAATGCAACATGTTTAGATACATTACCTAATACAGACCCATTAATGAACTGATTCATTATTTATTGCAATGAATAAAAGCAAAACAATTACAATACAAAATAAATGCTGCAGCAGCTTTTGTTCAACAACCCACAAGTCATACAAAAAACAAAATTACTGCATACAATATACTTTTTTTTTGGGGGGGGGGGTGGCTTACATGCTTGCAGGACACCTAAACCTCATTTTCAACCTCCTTAAGTCTTTCCTGTCAAGAACAGCAATCTGCTCTGGCATCACTTAGTACAGGTCTGACCATAATTCTGTATGATTTCTCAGACAGCCATTACTAATATAGACAATACAATTGGCAAATAACTTTGCATATCTGTGTTTCATACACCTCTTGAGTCTACAGAACCAGCTCATGGAGATATGGGACCCAATTCATGGTAAGGACCCAGGCCTCTGTCTGCTATATCAACATTCCATTACTTGAAATGAACACAATATCATACTGGCACCACAGACTACAGAAGCCAGTACTTGGTAGTTTCTCTCCCCAATTACCAGTTGATATCTTAGGGTAGATGCAATGTAGTGCAGGTCATTTAAAACCCTGATGCGGTTTGAAATTTTGTTCCATGCCTTGGAGAGGGAGACAGAATAGTGAATCACCAGAATAATTAGACTTATCAGCAAAAGTTCTAGGGTTTTAATAGGTACATGCCATTGGATGAGATTTGACAGAGTGTTTTAAGCGGATGGTGAAGTATTTTATATGCTGTGAGTAGCTAGGAGACGGTAATGTGTTGAAGTTCAAGTCAGCTGAGGATACCGAGTGCCATGCAGGGATAGAAGTGGTTTTGGAAGACTGCAGGCAAATTTGCTAATCTTGTTGCCGGTGCTTTCTAGTTTGTGTTTGGTGAAAGAGTTGATAGTATTGTTGAGGCATATTGGAGGGTTCCAGGAAGGAGAATAGAGGTAGCAGTCTTTTTTTTTTTTGAAAACCTACGATCACTTAGCAGGTGCTTTGTTCTTTAAAGAGTCTAGTTTGCAGTGTGTCTTTTTGATTGCAGTGTCAATGCGGAGATCAATGTTTATCTGGTTATCAATCATACTCCTAGTAATTTTGTGTTGGTGATATTTTCAATTTGTATTGTTTGAGGAGATATTTAGGTCAATACTGTTCTGATTTAGGATTTTGCAAAGGAATAGATTAGTTTGGTTTTGTTTGAGTTTAACAGCAATTGATATTTATTTAGAAAGTTTTCTACAGAGGTGAAAGCTTCCTGTTAGATGGTTTCTATGGTGTGGAGATTTGGGGATGAGCAAATTAAAGCTGAGTTGTCAGCAATATTGTACTATGCTGGTGAGTTCTGATTTCTTGTGCGTCATTCCATTTTACAGACTGGTGCGATTATTTAGTTAACAGGAGAGCCAGTTAGTTGAGGGAGTTGAGAAGCTTGTAAAATTTAGTTTTTTGGAGAAGTAGGTGATACAAGACCATGCTGAAGGCTTTTGACAAGTCCAGGATAAGGATGAAGACAATTACCTAAACTTTACTCTGATTAATGGTATCTAGGAAATGTAGGAAGGTCAAAAGCCATATTGTGTAGGAAAAAGTAATTGGTTCTCATGTAGAAAGGTTAGGAGTTGCTGATGTATGCATTTTTCAAGTACTTTGGAGAGTGGAAGAAAGACGGTTATAGGACGATAAGTTTGATATTTTGGCAGATGTACCACTTTTGTGTAATGGGATTATGAAAGAAGCTTTCCGTGGGGCTGGGATGTAGTTTTCTGTAATGGATTTATTAATTAGGATTGATACAGGGTAGCAAATGGTGTCCGTGGCTGTATGGAGGTATAATCAAAACTGGTTTAAGTTTGTTACAGAGTTGAAATGCAGAGGTTTGAGGGGCTTGTGATATTCTCTGTTGATGTAGATGTGGGTGATGATCACTGACAGTCTGGGAGGGTGCTGCCTATATTAAAATTTTCAGGGGTGGCTGACGGTATGCAGTATAGTATGAATGCTTCTTTGGATAATTTATCAAACTGAATTGGTTGTTGGATGATCTGGGTGAAATTATACAGGCTAATATTATTGGGGGTATGTTTAGATTTATTAGAGGTTCAATGTATGTTAAAGTTACTGAGTAGGATGGCTTCTTGGTTGCAAATGATAGTAGCCAAGTATGTTTTTGGTATTTTGGCATTTTTTGGGGGTGGGTGTTGGCATCTACAACGATTATTAATTTCCAATTGTTTAGCTGGAGTTTGGCTATTAGTGTTTCTTCACTGCTATATTATGGAATAATTGGGATGTAGGTATTCATTGTAAAATGGCTTGAAAGATGATGGCCAGTTTACCTATTTGATCTTTCCCAAGGCCTGGAAGAATAACTTCATTTTTAATTTCAGGTCATAACCAGGTTTAAGTGATAACTAGGATGTGGGGTTTATGGAATTCAATCCATGCATGAAGGTCTACTGCAGAGGTTTCATGCATTGAGGTTTCATGCATTGAGGATATTATATATATATATATATATATATATATATATATATATATATATATATATATATATATATATATATTTTTTTTTTTTAAGCTGTAGGAAAAAAACAGGTTTGTTGCATTTTGGATGATTGTTAAGGAGGGGAGTAATTATGCAGCAGGTTTAGGTGGAGTTAATTTTGGACAGTGTTGCGGTGTACATCTCTGCTCTCTATTACTTTACTGGGGTGGGTGGAGTGCTTTTGAGGTTATGGAGAAAGTTTTGGCACTTTTTTGCAATGGAATGTGGGGTTTTGTATTTGGTGTAGGTTAGTAACGTATATTTTTAAGAAGGATTTTGTCTATACAGAAAAGGGATGGCCAGATTAGGGAGTTGCATCTGTAGATGGGGGCAAGTCATTTTTTGCGGAGGACTTGGTTTTGAGTGTAGGTAACGCATAATTCATAAATACTTAACTGGCTTAGGAAAGTCAAGTTCCTATTAGGGGAATTTTATGTATAAGCATGATTGGAGGTGTGAAACAGTTGTATAGAAAGGAAATGGGAGGAAGAACTCTATAAAATCATACAGTGATGCACCAAGTAGTGGAGTTAATAAGAGAAGGATGGAGAAAGACTTTTCCAATTTGTAATTAACTGGTTATTTATTAGGTTTTAATTGGTTAACTATATTGAATGGCATGGGTAGTGGAGTGTCAGGTGATATATTTTAGCCAAAAGTGTTTATGATATGGGGTGGAGGTAGGCCAGATGATATGCTCTAACCAATAAATTTAATGCTATGGGAGTGACAGGTAAACAGGCCAGCCATGTGGAAAAACATTTAGTTGAACAATTAGTGTGTTGATAAGATGAAAGACTGTTTAACATACACAAATTATACATATAGATGGGACCATTTCTGAATCTCTAAATACGGACATTTCGAATTTCAGTATATCTAGACCAGAAGTTCAAAACCGTAAAAACATGAAACCACACCACTCCAAAACACTGCACACCATAAAACAGAACCCCCCCCCATATAGCATACACATAAATAAAACACATACTTTTGCACAGGGCAATCCCCTCTGCACCCCCACACCCACCACTAATTATATTTACCAACTCAGAAGTCACAATAACTTGTAAAAACTCCAAAACCTACTTGTACGTGCTCTACACTCTCGCTGCACACCGTCATACTTACACTCACGAATAACACAATACACACTACACATATACAAAAATCACCACTTTCAACACCAACCTGCATACTCTCCTACTTACCTATCCCAAACTAAACCTACAACTCCTCCCAAAAAAATAAAACTTAAAACATTTACCCAAAATCCTACAAAACTAAACACATACCTGAATCTCTGTACATAACCAGACATCAGCCACGGTGCGGAAATCCCAGAACACATTCCCTTTAAAGAGACAGTAAACACATCTACTGTGGATTCAGGAAATAAAGATTCCTTAAAGTGCAGTTTCGAACAACTGCACTTTCAACATTCCAGTCTGGAAATACTGAAAATCGAAATTCCAGTATTTCAAGATTAAAACAAAGAGTGAGAAGATCACACTGAAAAAACAATCAGTAAAAACTAAATGAAAACTCCAGCCAAGCTAGAACTTCAATGAGTGACCTTCCAAAAGTACAGTTTTGTACCTACCATAAATGTAGATGTTAGAGGATCCACATTGCTGCAGTCCTTACACTTGGGTAGTCCGCTGTCCTCGGTCGGCCCGAATATCAAAGTATTAGGCTGACGTCGGTCAAGGCGCTTAAGACTGACATCATGACGTCAGGGTACAAATGCGCATGACCGACGTCATATCCTCAGT
Source organism: Protopterus annectens (assembly GCF_019279795.1). Taxonomy (NCBI): domain Eukaryota; kingdom Metazoa; phylum Chordata; order Ceratodontiformes; family Protopteridae; genus Protopterus; species Protopterus annectens. The sequence continues at coordinate 176,400,781 of NC_056742.1, read as the reverse complement.
CTTTTCTTGCCCCAGATGTCAGAAGACCCTAAACAGAAAGGTCAAAACCAAAAGACAGCAAAAAACAACCAACCACCCTTGCACTAATCATATGAACAATATATATATATATATATACACAATATGTACAATATTTACAACCCAAACCACACAACCGCCTCTAACAACAGAGGGGAAGGAGGGAGGGTAAATTGGACTGCAGCAATGTGGATCCTCGAACATCTACATTTATGGTAGGTACAAAACTGTACTATGTTCTTCATCTCACATTGCTGCAGTCCTTACACTTGGGTAGAATCCCAAAGCAGAGGTAAGGGAGGATGGCAAAACTATAAAGTAGTAGGCGCTGCCAAAATGCCCTGTAAAATAGCAGTGGCAAACCCAGCCCTAGATTTAGAGTAAAGTGGAAGGTGGTAATGCTTAGAGAAAGTATGCACTGAACTCCAAGTAGCTGCCTCCAAAATATCTTTAGTTGCCACCCCTTAAAAGCTGTAGAAGTGGCAGTAGCTCTAGTGGAATGAGGCCTAATCCCAGCTGGAACCTCCTTACCATGATGGGAATAACAGAAAGCAATACAAAACCCAATCCACTTAGAAATAGTTTGTTTTGACACAGGCTTGCCCTGAGAACCCAAAGCAAAAGAAACAAACTGCTGAGACTGCCTGAACCCTTTAGTTCTGCTCAAATAATATCGTAACTGCCTGTGTATATCCAAGGTGTGCAAAATCTTTTCCCCTTTATTTTGGGGGTTTGCATAAAAAGTAGGTAAATGAATAGTTTGGTTTAAAGCCACACTAGAAACCACCTTAGGCATAAAGGAAGGATTAGTACGTAAAGATACCCTATCCTTATGGAAAATTAAGAAAGGCTCAACTGCCATAAGGGCCTGTAATTCAGAAACCCTTCTCGCAGAGGTAATGGCCAACAAAAAAGCAGTCTTCCATGATAAATATTTCAACTCGGCAGTAGCTGCAGGCTCAAAAGGTTGTAGAGTGAGTTTCTCCAACACAAAATTGAGATCCCAAGCAGGAGTAGGAGCTCTACGCGGGGGTCTTATATTCTTTGCCCCTCTAAGGAATTGCTTAAACAAAGGATGAGAAAACAATGGTGGATCACAGTCATAGTGAGCAGAAATTGCTGCAGCATGAATCTTAATAGAAGAGAAGGACAATCCTTTGTCCAGTAACTCAGCAAGATATTGAAGAGCCACACTTAAATTAGGCTTAGCAAAATCAAATTCCTTTGCTGCACTCCAAAATAAAAATCTCTTCCATTTATCCACGTATACTTTCCTTGTACTAGGCCTTCTGGCCTCCAAAATAACATTCAAAACTTGCTGCGGAAGCCAATACCCTCCAGGGTTTAAAACAGAATATGCCAGGCTGTTAGGTGAAGAGAGTGAAGTTTGACATTGAGTAAATGACTGTTCTCTTGAGACAGCAGGTGTGGAATCGAAGGCAAAGGCCATGGAGGCTCCCGAACCAGACTTCTCAGTAATGGGTACCAGTGCTGTCGAGGCCAATCTGGAGCTATTAGAATCATCTTCGGCTTGTCCTGTCTGACCTTTAGGAGTACCTTTGGGAGGAGAGGCAGAGGTGGAAAGGCATACACATGAAGATTGCTCCAATTGAAAGAAAGAGCATCCACTTTCCAAGCTGTGGGATGAAACCTTTTGTGCAAAACTTTGGCAGCTGGTAGTTTAGTGGAGAAGCAAACAGATCTATGTCTGGAGTTCCCCATAACACTGTCAATTTCTGAAATACATGAGGATCCAATTTCCACTCGTGGGGATCCATAATTGCTGCTCAACACATCTGCTAAGGAGTTCTGTGCTCCCGGCAGAAACCTTGCCTGAAGATTGAGCTGTAAACTGAGAGCAGTCTCCCACAAAATCATTGCTTGCCTGCATAGAGGATAAGAATGTGTTCCCCCTTGCATGTTGATGTACCACATGACAGTTGTGTTGTCTGTTAGAACCAACACCTGCCCTGGAAGAAGTAAATCCTTGAAAGCTATTAATGCAAATTGGACTGCTAACATCTCCTTCAAGTTGATATGTAGATGTTGTAGTCTGGCAGGCCACGTGTCTTGTATCCACTTTCCATTTAGATGAGCTCCCAAGCTTTGTCTGAGGCATCTGTCGTTAGAATCTGACTTGCCTCTGGCCGGGTCACAGAGAGTCCCTTGTTTAGGTGACATTCCTGAGCCCACCACAAAAATTCCTTTTGAATGCAAGGTATTATCTGAATGGCAGTGTCCATATCTTGGCAGTGCTGTGTCCATACATTTTTGAGATACCATTGTAGCTTCCTCATATGCAGTTTGGCATTGGGAAGCACCAGAATACAAGATGCCATGAACCCCAAGGCTTGAAGGACTGTCCTTGCAGTCAGCCTGGACTGAGGAGACAATTGATGGAAGTAAAGGGAAAGATTCTTTTGTTTGTCCGGGGTCAAAAAGGCCATCTGGGATGCTGTACTCAGTCTCACACCCAGAAAGCACATGTCTTGAGAGGGTACTAGACTGGACTTTATTTCGTTCACAGAATACCCCAGGCATCTTAGCACTGCTATCACGTATTGCAAATGATGAAGAAGCTCGTCCCTTCCTTTGGCCAGAATCAGGCAATCGTCCAAATAAGGATAGATCTGTATTCCTTTTAGCCTGAAGAAAGCTATCACTGGAGCCAGAACCTTTGTGAACACTCTGGGCGCAGTAGATAAGCCAAAGGGCAATGCAGAGAACTGATAATGAGAAGTCCCAGCTCGAAAACGCAGATACTTCCTGCAACTTAGCCTGATAGGAACATGAAGGTAAGCTTCATGTTCCTGAGATCCAGAGTCACCATCCAGTGATCTTTGCCCAGCAGAGGTAAAAGCTGTTGTAACGTCAACATCTTGAACTTGGGAATGTCCAGATAAGTGTTGAGGATAGATAAATCCAAAATTGGTCTCCACGTGTTCCCCTTCTTTGGTACTAGGAACAGGCGAGAATAAAATCCTAGGCCTACTTCTGGCAGAGGGACCGGCTGTATGGCCCCTATTTGCAGCAGCAGAGAAATTTGTTTGTGAGCCTCTATTCTTTGCTGAGGAGGAACGTCTGGCATGCCTTTGAAAGGCGGCAAGGTATGGAAATAAAACCTGTAACCTTGGTGTATGATATCCAATACCCATCTGTCCTGGGTAATTAAACTCCAATTTTCTTTGAAGAGTGCCAATCTTCCTCCCAAAGGTGCTGCCAGACAAGAAGGTTCTGGCAGCTGAAAAGGTAGGTCATTGGGCCTGTTTACGAAAGGACTGGCCCCTGCCCTCACCCGAAGACTGTGCAGGTGAACTCCCTGTTCTAGGTCTAAAAGAGCCCTGAGCTCTACCCCTACCACGTCTAGATCTTCCCCTAGACTGTGAATCATACGAAGGGTACGTCCACCCCTTAGCAGGCCAATTCCTACTAAACTTCGGAGGCTGAACTTGCAAAAAATCTTTAACAGTCTGCATAGACTTAGCCTTGTCTTCCATTTTCTTTAAAACTGCCTCCACAGGTGAACCAAACAATACATCAGACTGTAAAGGAGCATCTAAAATCCTAGTCTTAACATGGTCAGATAAGTTCTGATCCCTCAGCCAGGCGTGCCTACGAAGAACTGACCCAGTGGCAGCCACCCTAGACGAGGCCTGTACAGCATCAAAACCACATTGTAAAGAATGCTTACCCACCTGTTCAGAAACATGTACTAAATCTTGTAATTCTTTACACTCAATGCTTTCCGCCAGAGCATCTACCTTAGACTTCAATTGAGAAAGAAGATAGTTTTGATATTTCAACATGTGAAACTGGCAATTCAAAGCCCTCATAGCTAAAGTGGAAGAAGTATAGACTTTCTTTCCCCATCTATCCAAAGCTCTGGCCTCTTTATCTGGAGGAACCGGATTTTTTACCACAGAGGCCTTGACACCCTTAGGTCCCTGACTAACTGTTTCTGGGTCTGCCCTAGGACTCATACAGATATTTATGAGCTTCAGGCACCCTGTAATACCTGTCCGGTTTAACAGGAGCAGGAGGCAAAGAATCAGGATTAAGTGAAGCCTCTGCAAACACATCTTCCACAACATCCAGAACAGGAGGAATAGCCAAAGGCCTATGCTGGGGTAGAAGCAAAAATTCCCTAAGCCTTTTCCTGGAATCAGAGAAGTCCTGACCTTCCCACTTAAAATGTTCCCTCATAGAATGAAGAGTCTCTGAAAAAGAAAAATCCTCTGGAGGAGAAGCAGAAGGAGTAGAATCATCCACATCAGAATCCGAATAAGGAGAATACTCCTGCAAGTCTTCAGCCGAAGACTCTGAAACATCCGAAACCTGCTCAAAACTCCCCAACTCTGGTTCCACCCTAGGCCTCTTATCAGGAGGGGGCAAAGAACCTCTAATCAAAGTAATTAAATCTTCTGCCATTTTGAGCATGTGCTTCTTGGGCACAGATCCTGAAGAACTAGGAGTGACACCAACAGAAGCTAAACCTGGCCTGCCTCTGGGAGAAGACTTGGAAACAGAAGGAGAGGGCCTAACCACCCTAGGAAGGGAGGGGAGTACATTAACCTGAGAAGCCCCTTCAGCCTGACCTGCCTCCTGAGAGACCACATCCTGCAATATCAAAGTCTCCCCCTGGGACTCCAGAGAAGCCTCCGGTGGAACCACCGGTTCCACTGACGCCTCCAAAGAATCGGCGTCCGGTACGGACGACTCTTCTTGCCTGGGCTTAGCTGCTTTGTCTTTGCGCTTCTTCGAAGAAGCGGGCGTCGGAGCATCCGACGGCATATTGTAATTGCACCGCTTCCCGAAGACCAACCTGGCACAATCTAATCTTCGCTTAATAGTGCGCTTATTAAACCTAGCACAAAAGCGACACCCAACAACGTCGTGCTCAGGCCCCAAACAAGGAATACACAAAGTATGATAATCTCTATGCGGTATCTGCTTCCCACAAGAAATACAGTTATTCACTTTTTCTGACATCCGGTAAACCACTGAGGCAAGAAAAACTAAAATATTCCCAACGGGTACTTAGCCAACTTTGACTCTGTCTGAAACTCCGAATTCGAAAAATTTCAGAACGCCGAACGGCACTTGCAACGCTGCTTCTGCATCGGACCATGCGGCAAAAAAGACTGAGGATATGACGTCGGTCATGCGCATTTGTACCCTGACGTCCTGATGTCAGTCTTAAGCGCCTTGACCGACGTCAGCCTAATACTTTGATATTCGGGCCGACCGAGGACAGCGGACTACCCAAGTGTAAGGACTGCAGCAATGTGAGATGAAGAACATCCTCCTGTGACAGGGGCACATGGGATATATGCAAATGACCCTTATGAACATCAGGTGTTTCAGCAATATGGCGATTCTGATTGCCCATGACTTTTACATTTGAAGTAGATTTAATGGACAATTTCAGGTCAATAAAGCCAAACCCCACTAGCTATGGATATGCATATTTCGGCCTTGGCAGGATTCAAAAGTGGACCCATACAGATAGAGTGAATATTATTGTAATAAAAAGATGGGAGACACGACAGATCAGGTTAAGTACATGCTAGAAACAAAAGTATGAGAAAGTTCTACAGTTCTAGGGAAGAGATCAGACTAAACAGGAAAACCACCGAAACATCTCCAGCAAAATGCACTCCTACAACGTACGAGACCCATTTCAGTAACACTGAAAAAAACTATCTGAAATTAAAAAAAAATTTCTATTCCCCTAAAACTCACATTTAGGGAAAATCTGACTCAATCTACAAGAAACGTGATGGATTCATACTCAAATAACATATAGTGAAGTACTAACTAGTGGCTATATGAAGGGTGCAGGAATTCAAAAGACAAAAGGTATAAAGCATTTGCTAACAGACAGGGACAGCCCACTGCAGACAAAGTACAGTTTTGTACCTACCATAAATGTAGATGTTCGAAGATCCACATTGCTGCAGTCCTAACACTTGGGTAGTCCGCTGTCCCAGTCGGCCCGAATACCAAAGTATAAGGCTGACGTCAGGACGTCAGGGTACAAATGCGCATGACCGACGTCATTTCCTCAGTCTTTTCTTGCCCCAGATGTCAGAAGACCCTAAAAAGATAAGGCCAAACCAAAAAACAACACACCAAACACCCCTGTACCAAATATATGTACAATATATATACAAAGTCAGAAAGGTACAATCCCACCTACACAACCACCCCTAAACACAGAGGGGAAGGAGGGAGGGTAAATTGGACTGCAGCAATGTGGATCTTCAAACATCTACATTTATGGTAGGTACAAAACTGTACTATGTTCTTCATACCACATTGCTGCAGTCCTAACACTTGGGTAGAATCCCAAAGCAGAGGTAAGGGAGGCTGGCAAATCATAAAGAAGCAGGAGCTGTCAACATGCCCTGCAAAATAGCTGTGGCAAAACCAGCCCTAGATTTAGAGTAGAGAGGAAGGTGGTAATGCTTAGAGAAAGTATGCACTGAACTCCAAGTAGCTGCCTCCAAAATATCCTTAGTTGCCACCCCCCTTAGAAATGCTGTTGAAGTGGCAGTAGCCCTAGTGGAATGAGGCCTAATCCCAGCTGGAATCTCCTTGCCATGATGGGAATAACAAAATGCAATGCAAAACCCAATCCACTTAGAAATAGTTTGTTTTGACACAGGCTTGCCCTGAGAACTCAAAGCAAAAGAAAAACAACTGCTGAGACTGCCTAAAATCCTTAGTCCTGCTTAAATAACGCAACTGCCTGTGTACATCTAAAGTGTGCAAAATCTTTTCCCCCTTATTTTGGGGATCTGCATAAAAAGTAGGCAAATGAATAGTTTGGTTTAAAGCCACACTAGAAACCACCTTAGGCATAAAGGAAGGATTAGTACGTAATGATACCCTATCCTTATGGAAAATCAAAAAAGGCTCAACCGCCATAAGGGCCTGCAATTCAGAAACCCTTCTTGCAGAAGTAATGGCCAACAAAAAAGCAGTCTTCCATGACAAGTATTTCAACTCAGCAGTAGCCGCAGGCTCAAAAGGTTGTAGAGTAAGTTTCTCCAACACAAAATTGAGGTCCCAAGCAGGAGTAGGAGCTCTACGTGGGGTCTTATATTCTTTGCCCTCTAAGAAATTGCTTGAACAAAGGATGAGAAAACAATGGTGGGTCACAATCATAGTGAGCTGAAATTGCTGCAGCATGAATCTTAATGGAAGAGAAAGACGAACCTTTGTCCAATAACTCAGTAAGATATTGAAGAGCCACACTCAAATTTGGCTCAGAAACATCCAAATCCTTTGCTGCACACCAAAATAAAAATCTCTTCCATTTTCCTGCGTACACTTTCCTTGTACTAGGTCTTCTGGCTTCCATAATCACATTCAAAACTTGTTGAGGAAGCTGAGACCTGCTATGGTTCAAAACAGAATATGCCAGGCTGTTAGATGAAGAGAGTGAAGCTTGACATTGAGTAGATGCCCGTCCTTCTGAGACAATAGGTGTGGAATCAAAGGTAAGGGCCATGGAGGCTTCCTTACCAGACTCCTCAGCAATGGGTACCAGTGCTGCCGAGGCCAATCTGGAGCTATTAAAATCATCCTTGGCTTGTCTTGTCTGACCTTTAGGAGTACCTTTGGGAGGAGAGGCAGAGGTGGAAAGGCATACACATGAAGATTTTTCCAACTGAAAGAAAGAGCATCCACTTTCCAGGCTGTGTGATGAAACCTTTTCGTGCAAAACTTTGGCAGCTGGTGGTTTAGTGGAGAAGCGAACAGATCTATGTCTGGAGTTCCCCATGACACTGTCAATGTTTGAAATACATGAAGATCCAGTTTCCACTCGTGGGGATCCATGATTTGCCTGCTTAACACATCTGCTAAGGAGTTCTGTGCTCCTGGCAGAAACCTTGCTTGAAGATTCAGTTGCAAGCTTAACGCAGTCTCCCACAAAATCATTGCTTGCCTGCATAGAGGATAAGAATGTGTTCCCCTTGTTTGTTGATGTACCACATGACAGTTGTGTTGTCTGTTAGAATCAACACCTGCCCTGGAAGAAGTAAATCCTTGAAAGCCAGTAATGCAAACTGGACTGCTAACATCTCCTTCATGTTGATATGTAGATGCTGCAGTCTGGCAGGCCACTTGTCTTGTATCCACTTTCCATTTAGATGAGCTCCCAAGCTGTGTCTGAGGCATCTGTCGTTAGAATCTGACTCGCCTCTGGCCGGGTCACAGAGAGTCCCTTGTTTAGGTGACATTCCTGAGCCCACCACAAAAATTCCTTTTGAATGCAAGGTATTATTTGAATGACAGTGTCCAAATCCTGGCAGTGCTGTGTCCATACATTTTGAGATACCATTGTAGCTTCCTCATATGCAGTTTGGCATTGGGAAGTACCAGAATACAAGATGCCATGAACCCTAAGGCTTGAAGGACTGTCCTTGCAGTCAGCCCGGACTGATGAGATAGTTGATGGAAGTAGAGAAAGATTCTTTTGTTTGTCCGGGGTTAAAAAGGCCATCTGGGTTGCTGTATTCAGTCTCACACCCAGAAAGCACATGTCTTGAGAGGGTACTAGACTGGACTTTATTTCGTTCACAGAATACCCTAGGCATCTTAGCACTGCTATCACATATTCCAAATGCTGAAGAAGCACGTCCCTTCCTTGAGCCAGAATCAGGCAATCGTCCAAATAAGGATAGATTTGTATTCCTTTTAGCCTGAAGAAAGCCATCACTGGAGCCAGAACCTTTGTGAATACTCTGGGCGCAGTAGATAAGCCAAAGGGCAATGCAGAGAACTGATAATGAGAATTCCCAGCTCGAAAACGCAGATACTTCCTGCAAATTAGTCTGATAGGAACATGAAGGTAAGCTTCCTTGAGATCCAAAGTTACCATCCAGTGATCTTTGCCCAGCAGAGGTAAAAGCTGTTGTAACGTCAACATTTTGAACTTGGGAATGTCCAGATAAGTGTTGAGGATAGACAGATCCAAAATTGGTCTCCACGTGTTCCCCTTTTTTGGTACTAGGAACAGGCAAGAATAAAATCCCAGGCCCCTTTCTGGCACAGGAACCGGCTGAATGGCCCCTATTTGGAGCAACAGAGAAATTTGCTTGTGAGCCTCTTTCCTTTGTTGAGGAGGAATGTCTGGCATGCCTTTGAAAGGAGGCAAGGTATGGAAATAAAACCTGTAACCATGGTGAATGATATCCAATACCCATCTGTCTTGGGTAATTAAACTCCAGTTTTCTTTGAAAAGTGCCAACCTTCCTCCCAAAGGTGCTGCCAGACGAGAAGATTCTGGCAGCTGAAAAGGCAGGTCATTGGGTCTGTTTACGAAAGGACTGACCCCTGCCCTCACCAGAAGACTGAGCAGGTGAACTCCCTGTTCTAGGCCTAAAAGAACCTTGAGCTCTGCCTCTACCACGTCTAGACCTACCCCTAGACTGGGAATCATAAGCAGGATATGTCCACCCCTTGGTAGGCCAATTTCTACTAAACTTCGGAGGCTGAACCTGCAAAAAATCTTTAACAGTCTGCATAGACTTAGCCTTGTCTTCCATTTTCTTTAGAACTGCTTCCACAGGCGAACCAAACACATCAGATTGTAAAGGAGCATCTAAAATCCTTGTTTTCACATGCTCAGCTAAATTCTGATCCCTCAACCAGGCGTGCCTGCGAAGAACCGAACCAGTGGCAGCCACCCTCAAGAGGCCTGCACAGCATCAAAACCACATTGCAAAGAATGCTTACCCACCTGTTCAGAAACATGAACTAAATCCTGCAACTCTTTACACTCAATACCTTCCGCCAAAGCATCTACCTTAGACTTTAATTGTGAAAGGAGATAATTTTGGTATTTCAACATGTGAAACTGGCAATTTAAAGCTCTCATGGCCAAAGTGGAAGAAGTATACACTTTCTTTCCCCATCTATCCAAAGCCCTTGCCTCTTTATCTGGAGGAACAGGATTTTTAACAACAGAAGCCTTAACACCTTTAGGCCCCTGTGAAACAGTTTCTGGGTCTGCCCTAGGACTCTTAAAAAGATACTTATGAGCTTCAGGCACCCTATAATATCTATCCGGTTTAACTGGAGCAGGAGGCAAAGAGTCAGGGTTCAGAGAAGCCTCTGCAAAAACATCCTCCACCACATCTAGAACAGGAGAGGTATAGCTAAAGGCCTATGCTGGGGAAGAAACAAAAATTCCCTAAGCCTTTTCCTGGAATCAGAGAAATCCTGACCTTCCCATTTAAAATGCTCCCTCATGGAATGAAGAGTCTCTGAAAATGAAAAATCCTCAGGAGGAGAAGCAGAAGGAGTAGAATCATCTACATCAGAATCAGAGTAAGGGGAATACTCCTGCAAGTCTTCAGCCGAAGACTCAGAAGCATCCGAACACTGCTCAAAACTCCCAAGCTCAGGTTCCACCCTAGGCCTCTTATCAGGAGGGGGCATAGAACCTCTAATCATTGTAATCAAATCTTCTGCCATCTTAAGCATATGCTTCTTAGGTACAGACCCTGAAGAACTAGGGGTAACACCTGAAACAAAACCTGGCCTGCCCCTGGGAGAAGCCTTGGAAACAGCAGGGGAGGGCCTAACCACCTTAGGAAGGGAGGGAAGAACAGCTACCTGAGAAGCCCCTTCCGCCTGGCCTACCTCCTGAGAGGTCACATCTTGCAGTAATAAAGTCTCTCCCTGGGATTCCAAAGAAATTTCTGGCTGAACCCTGGCTCCACCGAGCCCTCTAAAGAACCAACGTCCGCACGGACGGTTCTTCCAGCCTAGGCTTTGCTGTTTTGTCCTTGCGCTTTTTGAAGCGGGCGGAGCATCCGACGGCATTTTATAATTACACCGCTTCCCAAAACTAACCTGGCACAATCTAATCTTCTCTTTATAGTGCGTTTGTTAAATCTAGCACAAGAGCGACAGCCAACAACGTCGTGCTCAGGCCCTAAGCAAGGTATACACAAGGTATGGTAATCCCTATGAGGTATCTGTTTCCCACAAGAAATACAGTTATTCACTTTTTCTGACATCCGGTAAAATACTGAGGCAAGAAAAACCAAAATATTCCCCAACGGGGTACTTAGCCAACTTGGATTCGGTCTGAAACTCCGACTTCGGAAAATCTCAGAACGCCAACCTGCACTTGCAAAACTGCTTCTGCATCGGACCATGCGGCAAAAAAGACTGAGGAAATGACGTCGGTCATGCGCATTTGTACCCTGACGTCCTGACATCAGACTAATGCGCCTTGACCGACGTCAGCCTTATACTTTGGTATTCGGGCCGACTGGGACAGCGGACTACCCAAGTGTTAGGACTGCAGCAATGTGGTATGAAGAACATCTGTCCCTTTTCAGGTGCAGCTCAGGAGTACTGTCTACTGAAGCAGCCCAAGAGTACTCCCCACATGCAGTACCAATCAGTGCCTCATACATCACTGAACAGCCCTCCCCCTTTAACCTATTTCCTTCTCTTCCATTCTTCCACACCCTGTTAGCACACACAACTATCAAAATTGGCCCACCCCCCTAACAAAATGCAAACAAGTAAAAAAAATACTAATTATCCTACTGCCTATACTATTTCTATTTTACCATCTTACTGCCTACGAACAAAAACTTGATCGTAGTATTCACTACTCAAATGGTCAAACAGCCACCCACAACTTTACACAACACCAAACACTTTACCATCCCCAGCACACTGAATCTACCACCCTCAACAAAATATCACCCCTGTAAAGCCACAAAACATAATCCTAAAGACAAAGTATATAAAACGTATAAACAAACTCCTAAAGCTTAGAATATCCTGTCAGTTTAACCTTATAACACATGGGGACATCCATCCCAACCCTGGCCCACCCACACCCAATAACCTTCACTCCCCTACCACAACCCCCACAGTCAAGCTACCCCTTTCTACTCCCACTAGTTCCCTCCTAGCATTTCACCTAAATGTTAGAAGTATTAAAAATAAGATTCCCAACCTACACGTCCTCCTAGCAACCCACTCCCCAGGCATTGTGTCTTATGGAAACCTGGCTAAAACCTAGTACTACTGATAATGAGATACTACCTCCAGGATATAATATTCACTGGTTAGACCGTACTAACCTAGTACTACTGATAATGAGATACTACCTCCAGGATATAATATTCACCGGTTAGACCGTACTAACCTAGTACTACTGATAATGAGATACTACCTCCAGGATATAATATTCACTGGTTAGAACGTACTAACCTAGTACTACTGATAATGAGATACTACCTCCAGGATATAATATTCACCGGTTAGACCGTACTAACCTAGTACTACTGATAATGAGATACTACCACCAGGATATAATATTCACCGGTTAGACCGTACTAACCTAGTACTACTGATAATGAGATACTACCTCCAAGATATAATATTCACCGGTTAGACCGTACTAACCTAGTACTACTGATAATGAGATACTACCACCAGGATATAATATTCACCGGTTAGACCGTACTAACCTAGTACTACTGATAATGAGATACTACCTCCAGGATATAATATTCACCGGTTAGACTGTACTAACCTAGTACTACTGATAATGAGATACTACCTCCAGGATATAATATTCACCGGTTAGACCATACTACAAGGAAAGGAGGTGGGACAGCAGTCCTTTAAAGAAATACTCTTAATAGAGATACCATTCAACCACCCCAATTCAATAACCAAGAACTCCTTATAACCAAACTACAGATTAACCAGAACAAATGCTTGAACATGGTCTGCGCTTACATTCCACCAGGCAACAACTTAAATACCCTAGAGGATATCCTGTACTGGTTTATCCACTACCTCACTCCAAGAAACCATAATTCTTGGTGACTTCAATACCGACTGGCACCCCTGGCTCCTCCGAAACCCCCATCACCCCTATAAACTTATCTGGGTTTAAACCCACCATAACCTCTCCCACTAGGATAAACAAACTGACCAACAGGGAAAGTATCCTAGACTGGATCCTAGTTAATAACCAACCCCAACTGTACACAGATGGCACTCTCCCTGATGACCTTAGTGACCATTTGCTAACCTATATCATAAAACATAAGGCAGGAAACCCTCACCAGACCAAATATAAAACGCTTTGAAACAGGAAAAACTTTGACACTGCTATATTCCTAAACGAACTAAAAGCAGTTGACTGGTCAAAACTGAAAAAAAAATCTACCATTAGAAGAGGCTATAGCTCACTTTAACACTAAATTCCTAAGTATCCTCGATTCCCATGCTCCAGCACATACAATAAAATCTAGATCAAACACAGCACCATGGCTCACAAATGATACCAAATCTAAAATCAAAACTAGAAACAGAGCCTGGGCCAGCTGGAGAACAACAACTAAAGCCCCACTTGACCATCTAAAATATTGTCAACTCGGGAAGGATACAAAATAATCTATTTTACTAGATAAAAAAGCTCCTACAAAAACACCAAAACAACCCTCTGGGCAGGCTTAAATCAACTACTTCATCCAGGTCATTCTACCACCCCAACCCCGGCTAACCACACACAGTTCCCCAGAGTCCACAGCTGGCGCTTATAACTTTTTCACTGAAACAATCCAATCCCTAGCAAATCAACTAACCCTCACAAACTTAAACCATACCCCTAATTTACCCACTAATCACCCCCAATTTAGCTTCCAACTGATAAACACTAGTTTTATCAAAACACTTATAAAACTAAAACCTACCACCCTCGCTGCTGACCTCCTCCCTGCAGAGTACCTACAAACAGCTGCAGATGCCACTGCATATCCCATATCTATCCTTACCGACAGAACCTTATCTGAAAGCACTATCACCTCCCTCGGGGAAAATAGTCCACGTCATCCCACTCCATAAAGGTGGTAGTTCTACAGATATATCCAACTATAGACCAATTGCCATTCTTTCCCCACTAGCCAAAATAATGGAAAAATATGTACACAAGCAACTAATGCAATACCTTACACAGAATAACTTGCTATCCAACTCCCAGCATGGTTTCAGGCCATACCACAGCACCAGCTCAGCCCTCCTTCCTTTACTAATGCTATAAACCAAAACAGGAATGACAAAAGGCTATCCTCCACCCTCTTTCTTGACCTATCAAGTGCCTTTGACATGGTCAACCATGAACTTTTCATTCTTTCTCTAAAATCTATTTCCCTCAATAAGCACGCAATGCAGTGGTTCCAGTCCTACCTGACTGGTAGACAACAGGTGGTACTATGGCAGGGCAAACTCTGCAGCCAGCTACCTCTCACACTTGGTGTCACTCAAAGCTCCATACTAGGTCCACTACTCTTCTCTATTTTTTTATTTATTTATTTATTTTTTTTTATCAACAACCTTCACACTGCTATCCCTAAAGCTACCTGTATTCAATATGCAGATGATTCCACTCTGATCTGCTCAGCCACCTCCCCATCCGAACTGCAAATCCTAACCCAAAATACATTTAACACTATTGAGAACTGGCTTGCGAACCAACGCCTACTGCTGAACCCCAATAAAACTAAACTTCTACTCTTCACCCCCACTAGTAGATCTGCCACACTTTCATTCTCTGTCACGTCTAACAATGGTACCACCATCTCCCATTCTCTGTCACGTCTAACAATGGTACCACCACCTCCCAGATCAACACACCAAACTTCTAGGGATTATCATAGACAATCTCAAATTTGACCTACAGGTCAACAAAACCATACAGACAGTCAATAAGGTTGGATCACTGTATAGAAACAAGACATTTTTAACCCCACTGGCTAGGACTGCAATTACCCGGTCACACCTACTCTTTTATATGCCTTGCTTGTACTCTCAAACCTCAACAAATATGAACTAGGTAAGCTGTCCCATAGCTACAACCATATTGCCAGATTCGCCACTGGCTCCACCTATAGAACCGACCAATGCCAGAACCTGAAACAACTAGAGTGGCTAGAACTGCCCAGCTTAATTGAATTCAATCAGCTCTTAATAGCGCACAAAATTCTGTGCCACCCTGAGGATACCCCCCTCTATAGCAACCTGAGATCCCTACGGTCAGCCAACAAACTACTGGTCCAAACCGACAAAGCTAATAACTCTACTGGTGAATCCCCGTTTACCAACTTTGTTGGAAAAACCTGTAATTTGTAATTTGTTGCCAAACTATATAACTCTACAATTCTCTAAAAGTCTCCAAAAAAAAAAAAAAAAAAAAAAAAAAAAAATACAGTATCTCAAAATGAACTGGCTTTGCCCATGTACCAACCCTGATTAAGTTATAAACTGAAAGCATAATCTGTAAATATAATTTGCAACTACATCACCAAGCTCTATATCCAATCTGACGTCTTTTGCTTTTAATTGCATCTGTCCATGAGAATTGTGAGTCCCTACTAGGGAACACTACTAAACCATTGTACATAATCACCGTTTTATATTTTCTACGGTTATCTAATTTCTTGTGTAATCTATGCAAGTTTGTCTATTTGGAGCTTTTCTCCCTGGACCTCTGCTGAAAATGGACATGTATCCAGTCGGACTATCCCAGTAAACAAATGTAAAATAAAAAAAAATAAATAAAACTGCTACACAAAATGCTTTAACCCAGAGTATTCTACATACGTGCCTGCAAAAAACAGCAAAATTAAAAATGTATTCATAACTCCTAAACATCATGCAGTCCAATTTACTCACAGCTGAATAACACACACATTGTCAGCATTCAACAAAACAAACAAAACAAACAAAACCATGGATCACACCCAAACAGCACGGTTCACATGATGATTACTATAATCAATTTCCTTCCTTTACATCACAACTACTATGGCTCACAGATAAGGCTTGCTGCCCACAGACAATGAAAAGACTAGTCCAAATCTGCAGCTACCCAACACACTGTCTGGTTAAGTCACTTGCTCAAGATCACAAAGTAGGCTAACAAGGGCTATGGCAATCAATCCCGATACCACAGAAACAACTGCTTACAGCCTTAAACCTCTGTACCAAATGCCAAACTAAAGTAAAAAGAGAAGGAAAGATTCAAACTCCACACCCTTGAAAAAGGAAATGTCAGCTTTAACGCAGTATAGTGGCATGCAGGAACCAAGTATTCATACATACAGACACACAGCGTTGACCACAAATTACAGACCGACACCCACTAAAAGTCTTTTGGCTTTTCCCGGTTAAGGGGTCGCCACAGCGGAACTCCCGTCCACTAATGATTGGCCGTGAATTTTTACGGTGCCGAGTTGGCAGCCTGGCGCCCAACCTTCAAAGAAGGCACACCTATTCACGCATGCACCTACCTGCATGTCTTTAACGTCACTTGACCACAGGGAGGACCCTGCAGACTCCACACAGACCGCTACTCTTAATTAGATGGTAGCAGCTTTTATTAAAAATGAAATATAAGAATCAGGTCAAGTAAACTACCTGCAGTGTTGACAGAATCTGGTGTTAGTTACTTTTAAAATACAGCTTTATCTCAATTGCTGCTACACTAGTAACGACCGCATAAAATATTCTCTGCCCTCTACTGTAACCAAAATGAAACTTCCATAAAACACAATATCTTTAAATCTACTAAGTGCCAAAAGTAACAAATACCCAAACAAGCATTTTCATACCATTAAGAATTTCAAACACATACATTGCTAAGGAACTAGGGCGGCCACGGTGGTGCAGTGGTTAGCATTGCTGCCTCACAGCAAGAGGAGGTTCGGTTCTCGATCCTCGGGGGGGTGCCTTCTGTGCGGAGTCTGCATGTCCTCCTGTGTCGTGGGTTTCCTCCGGGTGCTCGGTTTCCTCCCACATCCCAAAGACATGCTGCAGGTGGATTGGACACTCTTTGTGGCCTAGGTGTGTGGTGGAGTGTGCTCTCTCTGGGAAGGTTGGGCACCGGGCTGGCAACTCGACACTGTAAAGACAGGTGATCCGCTGTGGCGACCCCTAACCGGGATAAAGCCGAAAGAAGAAGAAGAAGAAGAAGAAGAAGATACATTGCTAAGGAACTAACTGGTTGTCCCTGCCAGAAAAAGGTCTCATGGGAAGATTAAAATTTATGCTTGTGCAATTTACTTGTGTATCTCAATTAATACAGGAAGCTTGTGGTACTTACAAATAAGAAAATACAAACAAACATTCTCAGAATCTTGGTATTTTACAGATTTAAAAGTTCACTATAAAGATTTTGTAGGCTTTGTGAAAGGAGTAAAGGTGCTCTTCTGAAGAACTGCATCTGAAAAAATATTGCAAAACAAGTTATGCAAAATAAAATTCTAAACTAACTTTACATGCAAACAATTTCAATTCAGCAAGTGTCTTATGCAAGGCACCAAACAGTGTGGGGGATGGAGGTATTCAGGTGCTTTTTCAGCATTTTTTGTTTTCAAAATATTTTTATTGGATGCAGTAGAAAGTTAAAACATCTCAAGACACCCACTCTTCTAGCACATCCAAAGTTTCGACAATGTCTATTTTTTCTTTAATTATTTGCATGCCTGCTAGGAAAAAGTGACAGACTTTGGGATGTACTTTTACATACACTACCAGCTATCAGAGTAAGCTACAGTAAATTAGCTTCAAAGATAATTTTTTGTTTCTTAGTACCAACATGTGATCACAAAGCAAGATGGTTAAGCACTCTGTTAGGGCAAAGCCTTCCTTGCACATTTATGCAGTTTTACCAGGTTAATTCCAACTGTCAGCAACTTCTAAACAAGAGGACTTAAGTGTTTAGCAGTTTAGTGCAAAGTATAAAAAGACTATAAGCTGCTAATGATCTTTACTCTGCAATCCACTGTGACTTCTTCTCCATTTGCTTACAGGGCAAGTCACTTTACACAGACAATATTCCTTTCCTCATCCTTGAAAATGATCTCTAGTACCTACAATGTTGACATGGATAAGTAATAAACCAAACCATTCCATTCAAGAGCATACCACTTCTTATAGGTAGGTACTAGGTTATAGGCCCAAGGGCTTAAGTAAGCCTGGCTACCAAGGTTCCCTGGCTTACATCACCCAAGAAAGTTATTTTCCTGTGCCCCTGTTGAGCAGAGCCACAGAAGTGATCCCCGGAGTGTATTTCCCATTTCCCATCCACTCAAGATTTTTCTTTAAGAGTGCTAATGAGGAACTTTGCTTGACATACATGGGTAGCTTGTTCCAATGTATGGGAAGCCTCTGGGACAGGAATCTATCCCTGTAGCATGTCCTGTTTATTGTTCCAGTAATTATATCAGCTTTTAAATATGAACCAAAGGCATTCACCCCCAACATACACAAGTGAAAGTCTACAAAGAAGCTAATACCTACAATGTCCAACAGCACAAAGCAGGAGCAGAAAAACACATTTGAAATTAGAGGGAAAAAAAGTTTGAGCAGCTCACCATATACAAATTCCCTCAAAATAAACAGAAACAGAGTAAAACAGCATTTGAACATCATTCAAAGTATCCTCCAATATTTGCACTAGCCCCATAAAAAGTAACTGACAGTGCAGTCATTGATGGAATGTTTACAGATCAAAACGATCAACAAAGAACTCAGGAATAAAATCAAATCCTCCAAAAATGTGTACAAATTGAGAGCTGCTCTCTGCCAAGGACAAGCACAAAGCCATCATCTATGGCAGAAACCTTAGAGGTAATGCTTAGCGATGCTAATTAATAAATAAATAAACAAACACCATTCATTTGTTCCCTGTGGATATACCAAACATATTGTTTGGAATATTCTACTCAACTACTCCCCTCTCTCCTCTCAACCTTTCCCATCTCATTAGCACACCCACATCACTTCCTCTGATCACCTGTGGGCAGGAACTGAGTGTTCTTTCTAATGCTACAACTACCTGCTCCATGGGTCCTACTAATATGCAAGACTGCCTTCTTGTCAGCACCAGACACTGCCTGGTAGTTGATACTAAACCTATGAATTTGTGCCAGTGGAATTGAGGAAGTACAGTTGTGTACACTTACCATAAATGTAGATGTTAAGTGTGTATTCACTATTGCAGTCATCACATTTGGGTTATCTTGCCTGCAGGTAGCCCTCAGTTGGCCTGAATACCAGAGTCTTGGGACTCAGGTCGTCAGGGGTATTAAAAAACATGCACCCGCCATTACATCAGTTTTTCTTGCTCCACATGTCAGGAGCCCCCAAAATAAGAAGCAATTACATGGTATGGAACACCCCCAGCAAAAAGCAAACACCAATGATATAAGATATGCCAAAAAGACAGGTAGAAGTAAAGAGAAGTCAGGGCGCTGGAGGGAGGGTAACCAGGACTGCAACAGTGAATACACTTGAACATCTACAATTATGGTAAGTGTACACAACTGTACTATGTTCTTCGTGTTTCACTGTTGCAGTCATCACATTTGGGCTGATTCACAAAGCTGAGGATGGGTGGATGTAGTTAAGAAGCATTAGGGCTGGCAATCAGGCCCTGTAAGACTGCTGTGGCAAATCCAGCTCTGGATTTAGAAAAGATAGGCAAGTGGTAATGCTTGGTGAATGTGTACAGAGCTCCAGGTTGCAGCTTCCAGGATGTCCCTGGTAGGGACTCCCCTGAGAAAAGCTGTACAGGTTGATGTAGCTCTAGTGGAATGTGTTCTGATCCCCTATGGGGTAGGTTTCTCATGGTGTTTGTAGCAGAAATGTATGCAGTGTGCTTTCCACTTAGAAAAGGTTCGCTTTGAAATGGCCTTGCCCTCTGCCCCTGCAGCAAAGCTGACTAGCAGCTGGTCAGATTTTTCTGAAAGTCTTAGTCCTGTCCAGAGAGAACCTAAGCTGCCTGTACACATCCAGGGAGTGCAGGATCCTTTCCCCTTTATTCAGAGGATTAGGGAAAAAGTTGGCAAATGAATGGATTGGTTTAAAGCCACACTAGATACCACCTTGGGCATAAATGAGGGGTTAGTCCTGAGAGAAACCCTGTCCGCATGGAAGATAATGAAGGGATTTCACTGCTATAAGGGCCTGCAATTCAGGCACTCTTCTTGCTGAAGTGATGGCTAGAAGTACAGCTGTTTTCCATGAGAGGAATTTTAACTCTGCTGTAGCAGCAGGTTCAAAGGGCGGAAGCGTGAGCTTTTCCAATACAAAGTTAAGGCCCCAGGCTGGAGTGGGAGCTCTCCTGGGGAGTCTTAAATTTTTGGCTCCACTCAGGAACTGTTTAACCAGAGGATGAGAGAAGAGGGGTGGGCTCAGTATTATAATGAGCTGAGATGGCAGAGGCATGAATCTTACTTGGAGAAGGATAGGCCTTTGTGGAGCATTTCTGTTAAGTAATCTAGTATACGAGGTAAGCTGGGCACAGTTGTAGCCATTCCCTGAGACTGGCTCCAGGAACATTATCTTTTCCACTTTTCCAAATAGGAAAGTACACACTCAGTGGTGAGAGACCTGGGCCCACAGGTTGACAGCAACCTTACCACTGTGGAGACATTATGATCAAAGGTACGAAGAGCATTCTATATTGTTTCTCTCATAAGTAAGGGCATTGCCTCCAGAAAAAAAAAAATTATAACCTCCCTGTACTCTTCCCTCATCAGGCCAATAATGGAGTACAATGCCCCTTTTGATATGTACTTTTCCAAGCACCTGCAGCAATTGGAGAGACCACAAAGGTTCCTCACAAGGAAAATTCAAGGCCTTCAGCATCTGTCCTATGAGGGCTGTCCGAAACCATGGTCACTTTATTCCGTTTCATACTGACTACTCAAACACTATCTCTGCCGTGCATATAATGCAATCTCTGACCATGCTTTACTGGAAATGCTGCATATCCGCAAGTCAAATGGTATACAGGTTACTCGCTCTAAAGACCTTAACCTGGTATGGGATATTAATAAATATGTCCCTCCAGCAGATTCCGTTTCCCAGAGGTTACCATACCTTTGGAACAGACTTCCAATTCATGTCAAACAGCACCACACTGGCCCTCTTCAAACGCAGTCTAGACAATTGGATGGGTAACCATAAATCCCCCCGGGGATTTCGCCAGTGTCCCTCGTGGACAGGGGCAATAGGTGCTGATCGTGGAAATAGAGTAGAAGTTGGCTATGTTTGTAAGGGCCCTAGGGCCAATTAGCCTAGTAACTTCTTATGATAGAACCCACTTTAACTGTGGGAGGCATACTCTCTTTGAAAAGAGTAATTACCAGCGGTGCCCCCAGGAATTGATCCTAGGACCCCTTATTTTTATTTCTCTGATGCCAAGAGCAACATCACGGGCCTGTGGCTGATCAAGTCTGCTAACAAACTTGGAGCCATCATCAACTCTCCAGCCAATTTCCAGATTCTTCAGGAAGAACTTGCATACATTAGTTTTAGACCATGGTCCAGTTAACACACTGAATGCTCGTCTCTCCTGAGTGGACACTCTCTTCTTGACAGAGACCAGAGAGACCACTGCATTCCGAGGACAGGGCTACTTGGAGAAAATACTTGCGAAAGTGAAGGGACATCCACCACGAATAGCCCATTTCATGACCCCTCCCCTGAACCTAGCAGTGTGCTCAGAGTTCGGTCCAGGAGAAAATTACAAAAATGCAACCCCCTGAAGGCTGTTTACATGATGCCCCCTCCCAGTTAATCTTCACCCAGGAGAAGGGGGAAAACAAATGAGCTGTCTTGGAAGGAGCTAACAGTCAAAGAAGAGGGGTAAAAAGCTGCCAAAAGGTGGCTCCTTGGATACATTATACCAGGGACTGAACAACAGTGAATGATCGATCGAGGTTTAATGTGCAAGGCTACAGACAATGTGTAAAATGAAGGATGTGCGTCTATACAGTGTACTGTGCCCCACTGTTTAGCATTTGACATCTCTATGCTGCCCATCCAAATCACTCGCAGTAGCAGAGAAAACACAACAACCTGAACAGCAAACAAAGCCAAACTGCAAATCAGATACTGCTTCCTGTATACCCTAAGGGTGAGTGGAACACCCATAACACAAACTTACATCCTCTCACAAAGCAAAGACATTCCATGCTCTTGGACAGACTGGAAGTAAGTTCAGGTCTTTTAAGTTAAAGACAGAGCTGGAGATCTGTTGAACAACTCAGTGTAGCCCCCTGCCCAATGGTCCAAAATTTGCCAAAGTACTGTTATTCATGCAGCTGTCTTCCATTTCCTCTACATTTCAACTGACATGTGCATCAGTGAACCAGTTTGAAAACAGAATGGTGTGGTGTATATCAGCAAACATTAATAGGAAAACTATATTAACATATTTCATATTCATACATCAACAATTATTCACTCTAACATTACATAAACTGCTCAATTCTTACCTTCCAATAAACCTCACTTTCTGCATGCTCCCCCCCCCCCCCAAAATTATATTCTCTCTATGTGTTGCTCCTTCCCTTTTCTAAAGATCCCAACTCGCATCCTTTTTTTTCTCCTTTAGAATATTCTGTACGTCAGCTCCAGTTGGTTTAGATTCAGGATTTCTGTTTTCTAGTAATTGCTTTTTTGGCAGCCAGGATCATTAAAACTGATACGGCCTTATAAGCAATATAGATCTGGTGGGACACCAGCTCACAAGAGAATCATTTGCTTAGTTACAAATGTTTACTCACTCAACATTTCTTATACAGTACTCTGCAGAAAATTTGAAAAGTTTGACAACTTGTTATGTTAACATGTTACCCTTTGCCTCTCTCGTTTCCATCACACATTAAAACGTTTGTTGTCTACAGAAGGAACTTTTGCCTGAATTCTGTTTGTGGTATAAAATACATATGCAAACACTTCCAAGAAAAAAAAAAAAAAAAACATTCTACACCTTTTTACATACATGGGAGACATACAATGCCAAATCATTGTTCCTTTGCAATTTGCATTTCCAGTTTCTCTTACCTCTGCTGATTATAGATTCACAGGCAAATACTAAGTTAGCTGGCCTTGAGGGCCATTTTAAGCCTAGTAAATTTCCCTTTTGGGGCTCAAATTAACCCATGTCATTTGGAGTTAGGACTGCCCTCACACATCCCATGGGAGATATTTATTTTTATTAGGGGTAATATGTAATTGATATCATACAATAGATCATTTGAGGAGATCCTTTCATGCCACAAAGCATTTAGGAGCTGCCTCTGTCCAATAACAATACTGGAGGCAATCCTAGGGTAAATTTCCTGTTTCCCATCCACACATGAAAGTTGCGCTTGAATATGAACAGGGATAAGCTTGTTTTACGTGGATGGGGAGTCTGCTCCAGAGCAGTGGCAACCTCTGTGATGTATACCTGTCCCTCTAGACCATTCTGTTGATGAAGAAGAGGTTTAGACTCCTCCAAAATCTGGACAAAGGCCCATGAAAAATAGGTACAAATTGGTGTGCTAATTAACATAACATTTGCATACTTACTTATGTAACCCTGGCTACTCCAATGGAATCGTAGGATACCAACTTTCAAACACAAACTGAAGAATAGACAAAAAAATATGGCCCCAAAGTCCCCCTGCAGCTATTCCAATATTCCATTACTTGGCTATTTCGTCACATTTACCATAAACACTGTAATGTGCATACTGCATTACTTCTACAATCTTTTTCTTCTTTCGGCTTTTCTCACTTAGGGGTTGCCAGAGCGGATCACCTGTCCGCTCATGTTTGGCAGCAGAGTTTAACAGTGTCGAGCTGCCAGCCCGGCACCCAACCTTCCACAGAAGGCACACACGCACGCACTCAAGCCTAGGGCTAATTTAGTGTGTCCAATCCACCTACAGCATGTCTTTGGGATATAGGAGGAAACCAGAGCACCTGGAGGAAACCCACGTGACCACAGGGAGGACATGCAGACTCCGCACAGAAGGCACCCCAACTGAGGATTGAACCAGAGAACCTCTTGCTGTGAGGCGGCAACACTAACTGCTGCACGACTGTGGCCGTCCACTGCTTTACTTCTACAATGATTATTTGGATTTCATTTAAAACTTATTTTACATTTTATAGCACAAACACTAATGGACATCTGCTAAAAAAGTAATACAGATTCACAGTGAAAATAGACTTGGCATTAAAACTTCTCTCTCCTTGAAACTCACATTCATTGAAACAGCATTGAAACCTACATTCAAAGAAAATGCCTCTGGCCAGTGGTTGATTAAGATTACCTTTGTGCTGTTTTCAAATCATAGGTCCCTTGCACACGAAACAGATGTGTTCTTTGATTGACTGTATTAAATTGTATTTCTTCTATAATACAGCACACTTGTTAGAGCGCATTTTAAATTTATTATTTTGAACATTTTTCCAGTTAGCAATGAAACAAAATGCATAAACCAATAATGACAAAACTGCCCAATTCAGAATATTTCTATCATAAAAGTCTACTCAAACTTCTACAATCCGCCAGTATCAGTAAATATGCACAATCTCTGCAGAAGTGAAAGTCGTCTAAATAATTCCACATTAAAGAGATCTGTAACTAATGAAGAGGTTGCTGCTAGCAAACGACTTTATATTTCATTGTTTCGTGTACAAAGTGCCTGCTGCCCTTGAAGAATAAATTGCCTATGTTACATTAAAGCTAGTAATATGTCAATAGGGAATGGATGGCAAACTGATAGCAGGTTCATAGTTACTATATATCTCCGTCACAGGAGGACACTCAGGACTGCAGCATCCACCCCCTTTAAAAGTACAAAGAAAGCCCACATAAACACAAGGAGGACATGCAGACTCCACACAGAAGGCACTTCAAACAAGAATCAAAACAGAGAACCTCTTGTTGTGAGGCAACAACACTACCACTGCACCATCTGAATTTTAAAAGGAACAGACCAAATGTATGAGCCAAACACTCCAGACATTCTGTGAAAATTTGTAGAATTAGAGCTACAATTCCTTCAATCAGAAGTGGTGGTATGGGTAGAGAACTCAGGCTCTTGCTCCTTGTACCCAAGGATACAGGGTTTGAGCCTGAGTAACCCTAACCACCAGGTATACCTAACTGGGGCATTTTACACAGACAGACACACCTGTAATTAAAGCAGAACGGACCTACACACACCCTGTAATCAAAGCAGAATGGACCTGGTCAATTCAAAAGCAGAACGGACCCGCACACAACCCCTGTAGTCAAAGCAGAATGGCCCTGGTTAATTCAAAAGCAGAGTGGACTTGCACACACACGTAATTCAAAGCAGAATGGACCTGGTTAATTCAAAATGCCTGTGGCAGAATGGATCTGGTTAATTCAAAATGCTTGCGGCCAGCAGAACACACACACTTCAAGCCCGTGGCATGATGTCAGCCCAAAAGCGGGGGGGGGGGGGGGGGGTATTACAAAAAAAGCCGGGAAATTCAGAAGTTAAGAGGTACCACTTGGGAATCATGGCACCCATTATTTGGACCTCAAAACCAGTAAAAAATGAGAAATTTGGTATGGTTGAGAGGTATGGACTGAGTATTCCTCATGCCATTTCACTTGCTGATATGCAGTAAATCCATCAGTAATAGGTCGGACGATGCCATGCATGCCAGACACAGGTTACTTCTTTGCACTCTGTAGGACAATGAGCATAGTGATAGGGCTGTGAGTTGGGCCAAGTACGACATATGGTTTAGGCCTAGTATCCTTTTAGTAAGGTATCGCTCAGTGCTCCGGTTACTGCACGTGTCTGGACAGACATGCCAAAGAGGGCACTATACTCAATGACTGGAATAATGAAGGCCGAGTAAAGGGGAACAATGACATTCCTAGATCTAGACACAATCCCTTTTGTTTACAAGTTGTGCAACATAGGACTTTTATTACAAAAGTTAAGTCACTGTCCACATAAGTTCCCAAATCCTGAACAGATGGGTCAACTTTTAAGGGCATATTGTGAATGTGGTAGTTTCCTTGTGTAGATGACTTCCCAAAGGATACAATAATGCATTTTTAGTCATTTAGTTTCAGTCCATGATTTTCGCACCATTTATTTATTTGGGACAAACCTTTCTGGAGGATGGCAAAAAGTCATTTTGGGGAATCAATGACTACTCCTAGCTTGTAGTCATCTGCAAACTTAGTCAGCCAGAGTTTAGTATTGGATTTTAATTCAGAGAAGTAAATGAGAAACGGGAGGGGTCCCAGCACAGAACTTTGGGGGGGGGGTTCACCACTGGTAACTGGTCTCTCTGTGGAGGTAACCTCTCCTATTTTGGAATTCCTGCTTCCGATCCGCAAGCCAGTGGGTGACAAAGGGGTGCATTCCCAGTTTATTTAGCTTTTTTATAATGCCAAAGTGAGAGAATGTGTCAAAAGCTTTGGCCAGGTCGAGGTATGTGGTGTGTACCATTTTTCATCCATTGCTTTGGTGACCTCATCAAAAAGTCCATCAAATTAAGTAAGCATGATCTGCCCTTGACAAATCCAAACTGAGATGGTCCAGTGCTTGAAGGTTCCCAAAGCCCGTACTGATTGGTTCCATAATAAGCCTTTCCTTAGCCTTGCATATGAGGCTGATCATACATATGGGTCTGTGGACTGTCCTCCCTTATGCAGGGGAATGACTGTAGCTGTTCTCCATTCACTACGTGCAAACCTGTATAGAAGTTGATGTTTAACTGTGCTGTTAGGGGTGTGGCAAAATCATGCTTCATGCTATTTAAGATGCATTCAGGGATATTGTCATAACCAGTCAATGCAGTATTTTAGCTTTTGATAGTGCTTTTATGACTTGTCTTGTGTGACAGCCGGAGGCAAGCCAGTTTCAGGTATATCTTGAGGGACAGACAGAAGGAAGAGGGGTAAAGTCAGAACTACATATATTGGCTAGTAGGTTTGCTAGATCTTCAGTCTCGCAAGTAAAATCATTCTCAATCAGCTCAGTGCATTACTGTGTTGCACTTTTTGAGATTACAAATGAAAGTAAAAAGTTCTTATGACTGTCTTGGTATGGGTAGCTATTTTACTCTCAGACTTGGCTTTGGTAGACTTTACTAAACACCTATGTTTACTTCACTGATGACAGCACCATCAATCTGGGAACTGCTCTCTTCCTTTTACAGTAAAGCTTGTAGATATTATGGTTTCTACCATGTGGGTTTGTTCTAGGGGCTTGCCCAGCTTGTTCCTACAGGGTACAGCTGTTTATATGCAGGTATTATGTGGTGGTTTAAAGTCTGTGTATTCAGTGGAGTTAAATGGTTCGGTGGGCATCTGAAGCTTGCCAACATATCACTTAAGGTAATTTGTCTTAAGAGAAATTTCTAAAGGCACCTTGGGTGGAAAATTATTTCGATTTTATTTCAAAGGTGACAGCTTTATGGTTAGACCTAACAAGTGACAAAGATACACAAGGGGTGGTGCAAGATGCCCCCCGTATTAGTAATAAACAATTTTGTCCTTCATATTTGTTTACCAGCCAACTGGGTAATAAATACCCATTTCAGTGGAAGCCTCAGGAAAAAAGCTTGGAGAGTTGAATAATATCAAATCAAATACTAACATAAATGTAATTAAAAAGCACTTATACACACAGCTTGATAGTGGAAAAAGCAGGATAAAACAAAAGCATGTGGAGACCCCAGTGATGTAAAAATAAAACCAATATAAAAATGAATATTAAATATAATAAATCAGTACATGCAAAATATTAGGCATAGGCTACTATTCTGGGAAGTAAAAATAAAGATACATGTCCAACCTAAGAATAGGGAGAAGGCAGGAGTTGAAAGGTATAAATAGTATGACGAGAGGTTAGTAAGAAAGTGAAGTATTTGTCAATACAGATAACACAGGTGAGGTGCAGGGGCATAACCATGAGTTTATAAGAAATTATTTGAGAGAGGACTTAAATACATGGAGATTGAATCTGAGCTACAGTAACAGTCTGGATATGCAGGGCGAGTATGGAAAAAATAGTAGCAGTTTAGCCTTTTTGGGAGCAAGTAGAAATCGGTTTTGTTGTAGCCACAGTTACTGACATGAAGCCATTTTGTGTCATGAATTGTAGTTGTTGTGGGTTAGCAGATGAGAGCAGAGTGATCTATACAGTGAATAACGAAAGATTGCTAAGAGAAAGTATAACAAGTTATTGATGAAAATGTTAAACAGTAGACCAAGAATAGATCCTTGAGGAAAACCTGTTTTAACTAGAAGAAAAAGAAAGAAAAAAGAAAAAAAAAGAAAAAAAGGAGAGCCATTTGACAGATATATACATCTTTCAGACAGGTAGTTAGAGCAACATACAACAGTTAGTTTGGAAAGGCCCAGAGAGGACATTTGAGTTGGATGTTTCTCCTGCGACACTGTATCAAACGCTTTTGTGAAATCCAGATGAAAAACCTTTCTTGGTCTCTAACCTTACTAATGGTGTTAGAAAAGTTGGAGAGCTGTGGTGGTGCAATGACCTGGTCAGAAATCATGTTGTGTTGGGGTTAGATCATTTTGCAAGAGGTAGTGAAGGACTTGTTTATGATTACACTTTTCCAGGATCATAGAAGAGTGTGTGCATCTTGGGGGGGGGGTCAAGACTGCAACCGGCATAAAATTAGAAAATTCAGAATTGTCACCTCCTTTAAAGAGAACAATAATGAAGGTTTTTTTTCCCCACAGGGCAAGGACATGGTGTCTTGAATAGATCTTTTTATGGCATACCTGGTCTTAATTCCCAATAAGTCTGCAACAAGCTTAATGTACTCCACAGGGAGATCACCAACAGAAAAATAGGGTTTAAGTTTCTTTAGTACCTGATCAACATACGTCGAGACAGGTTGGACATCAGGGGCTAGTAGAGGTTTGCGGTGGATTAAATGGTTGGGGTGAGCTGGAGGTAAGAGGTTACGATGTTGATGAAGACCATATTAAATTTGGTAGTTGTTTGAGGGGGATAAGTCCAGATAGGGGCTTGCTGAGGAAGACCCAGGTTGAAAAAAACTTTCTAATTGAACTCCATAATCATAAAAAATGTAAAGAAATTATCTTCTTGGTCAGACTATTTTTTTTCTTTTTTTTTGCCTAAGTGAATTTGGTTCTTGGTGAGGTTGCACAACTCCTTGTACAGATGTAATAACCTTTGAGGTGTTTTATCTTTGTGTTACTGTTTCCATACTTCGTCATGTTTTTGTATGGCAATGCCTGTGCAATGAGACAGACAGGGATTTGAGTTTTATTCTTATTTCGAATAGGGTCAAGGGTGTGACAAACCCTCTTTACCCAGGGGCAATAATTAAGGAGTCTCAATCCTCACGACTGTCTCTTATAAGTGTGTCACTAAAAGCAGGGGCAGAAATACACAAGTTCCCCTAAGAGTACACCGGAAACAGGTTACAAAACCTGGGACTGGACTAAATGCTTCACTCTAGATCCCCAAATGAATGTCCACACTAAACACTGCAGAACACTGTCACAGTCCTAGGTATCCAACACACTCAAGTATCTGGATGTTCACACATACACACACTTTTAGTAAAGACTGACAGATTAACTTGCTATGTTTCTTTGCCCAAATTACAACGTAATGACTGCCACCAGTCAAATGCCATAATACCCTTCAAAAGGGGTGTTCAATTAAATTGGGTAAAATAGATATTTATACAAATGGTAGCATGTAACCTAAGCAGTAATGCTTTTCAGAGTGGCCCTGGTGTTATCACAATAGGCAAAAACACTCAAATGTTATTACAAGTATTCACTAAACCAGCTGCAATGAGAATTAGTAAAATACTTAATAAATAAAAGCATTTAAAACATGTAAATACTGAAAAACTGATTCATTAAACAGTTTCACACACAGGAAATATGAAAATAATTCTATAGGATAAATCTCACACTGATTTTAGAAAACCTCCAACTAGCTGTAGTTCCCTGACTATCTGAAAATTAACTGTCCCGATCTAATGTAAATAGCTCAGCAAGGCAAGTTTACTACTTCTGCAACGCTAGAAGAGGAATCATGTCCACACTCCAGGCTGTTGTCTGTCCTCAGTGAATGGAACAACTGCTCTAGAAACAACTGGACTACTACTGCTAAACAGCTCTGGAAAAACAACTGACTTAGAACCTACTTTTATAGCAATTGTTTTTAAAGTAACAGGTAGTTGCTATGACAATTCTACTCTCTCATATCAGACTTTGATAAGTAAACAAACAGCTGTTGTGAAGATTCTATTCTCCTAGCCCGTGCACACAATGACATCACATCTAGATCAACTGACTCTGGCATAACATACATTCAGAATTCTCCTTAAAAAACATGTACATTTGGTCAGCCAGAAAAACACTGTTTGACATCTTGCATACATCAGAGTAATAATCAAAAAAGCAAACTTATTTACAAAATTATAGCTAGACATCCTGGCATAAGTAATAGGGTAATTTACAATTATTTACAAAACTTTAGCCAGTCATGCTAGCCTAAATAATACCCAATATCCTCACATTTCTCCCTCCCCCTTTGAAGACTCACGCTAGATTGTCAAGTAACCCTGGAAAAAAGATCACTTGATAAAAATAGGGCTGACTGAAAATGCATCGACCCATACTCCTTGACAGTCCATGTGCATTAGCATTATTGACCCCACTACTGTGCTGCACTGTCTTGTCATATGCTTGTAACCCTATGCTCCACCTCAGTAACTTGGCATTTTGCTTATGGACTATTTAGCCATCTTAAAGTGTTATGGTTTGCAACCACAATTAATTTTCTTCCATATAGGTAAGGCTGAAGCTTTTGCAGTGTCCATACTATGGCTAGGCAGTCTCTCTCCACAGCTGCATAACATTCCTCCCTGGGTTGCAGTCTACAGCTGACATACCACAGGATGCTCTTCTCACTCTGAGGAAACTTGGCTGAGTACAGCCCCAACTTCAATCTGAAGCATCCACCTGCACAACAAATTCCTTGCTGTAATCTGGACTGGCTAACACAGGAGGTTCTCCCAAAGCTTCTTTAAGCTTTTGGAATGCCTGCTCACAGTTTGTGGTCCACATTACCTTACTAGGATTATTTTTTCCTGGTTAGGTCAGTAAGGGGTACAGTTATTGTACTATAGTTGGGCACAAATTTTCTAAAGTACCCTGCTGTCCCTAGGAATACCCTCGCCTGCTTTTTGGTAATAGGGACACGCCATGCCTGAATAACCTCTACTTCGGCAGGTTCTGGTCTAAATCTTACCACTCCCTACTTTATGTCTTAGACAGGAGACCTCTGCCATACCCACCAGACACTTACTAGGCTTAACAGTCAACCCTGTCCTTTTTAATCTACCCAAGATCTCCCTGACATGTTGAGGTCCTCTTGCCAGGAATAACTGTAAAGAGCAATATCACCCAAATAAGTAAGAGCATAGTCTCCTGTTCCTACCAAGGTACGACTTACTAACCTCTGGAAGGCTGCTAGGGCATGCTTCATCCCCACAGGGTATCCTTGTAAACTCAATCCAAAAGGTGCTACAAAACCCGACCTCTCTCTAGCAATGGGAGTCAAGGTCACCTGTCAGTATCCCTTGGTCAGATCAATAGTGGTCAGATACTTAGCCCCAACCAGCTGTTCTAAAGCTTTGTGTGGTCTAGGCATGGGGTATGCATCTGACTCTGGATAACTAACTTTCTGTACTCTACACAGAATCTTACACTACCATCTTGCTCCGGTACCAACACTACTGGGGAAGATCAGAGACGACTGTGTTTACCCCCACCTCCAACATCTCCTTTATCTCCTCCTCCAAGGTTTGTTTGACTCACTCAGGTACCCTATAAGAAGCATGCTTAATAGGCCTTTGGAGTCCTGTATCCACATAGTGCCGCATTAGGTGGGTTCACTCAGGTTTCCCCAGTGAACAAGCTCCCGAACTCCTGTAACACTGTTTGCATTTCTTTAACCTGAACAGGTCATAGCCGATATAGCTACCTCTCCCACAGAAGGGTCAGTCCGAGCCTCAATGAGAAGATCAATCACCAGATCCCCCTCAGACTCTTCCTGCCATCCACAACAAATACTCAGTACCAGGGCCTCCTTATCATAATATGGTTTCATCATGTTAACATGGTACAACCTACCTCCTGCCTACTAAGTTTACATCACTAATTTTCCTTCCCCTCCCACGTTGCCTGCAGTTATTGTGTCTAATGGGAATGAGCACCATAACCAGTTACCCCACAGTATATTCTCTGGCTCGAGCCTTCCTGTCATACACCACCTTCTGCTGTTGGGCTACTGCCAGGTTCTCCTGGGCCAAACCCACAAACTCCCTAAGCCTTGTCTTGAGGTTTAGGAAATATTTCACAAGAGACTCCTTGTGGGATTCACACACACCCTCCCACTCATCACAAATCAAATCTAAAGGCCTCCTCGCTCTGTGCTCATACAGCAACTCAAAGGGTGAAAAGCCTGTAGATTTCCAAGGTACCTCTCTGTATTGCAAATGGCAAATGCAGCAAATATGTCCCACTCCCTCTTAAACTGGTATGCAAATGCCTGTAGCATAGTCTTTAATGTAGAGTTTAACCTCTCCACATTAGTCTGGAGATGGTAGGGGGGTGGTTTTTAGATGAATCACTCCACAACTCTTCCACAGAAAATTCAGCAGGTCTGAAAGTTGACAACTCTGTCAGTCAGTAACTCCCTCAGAAAACCTACCCTGCTGAACATTTCTAACAAAGCATCTGCCATTCTCTCTGCCTCAGTAAAGGATAAGCCCACTGCCTCAGGGTATCTAGTAGCATAATCTACCACTAAAGTTGTACAGGGAAGAAGTATATCCTGGGAGTACTCAGAGGCCCCATGACATCCATAGCTACCCTCTGAAACAGCTCTTCAATCACAGGCAAAAGGCATCAATGGATCCTTGACCTTGTCTCCTGCCTTGCCTACCTTTTGACACTGCTTACAGGTCCTACAGTACCCAGTTACATCCTTTGTAATCCCAGGCAAATACAAAAATATTTGCATAATGAGTCTCTTATGCTTTATGCCCATGTGACCTGCAAAAGGAATGTCATGGGTTATGGATAGAAGTGCCAGACAGAAGGTTCTGGGCACTACCAACTGCTATATTACCTCACCCTCCAGCCCTCCCTCAGGAGTCCATTCTCTGTACAGTAACCCTTTGTTCCAGTATACAGACTTTTTCCTTGAGCATCAGATTCCTCCTTAGCTACCTCTCTCAAGCCTCATAAAATAGGATCTGAAAGGCGAGCCTGTCTGAACTCTTATCTTTGTAACCTCTACCAGCTCCCCTTCCACAAGAAGCCTAGTACCTTCCGACAGCGGTGCCCCATGTCAGCCTGGGTACTACCACTCACTTCTTTCCTTGCAATCAGTGTCCATGGGAATACCAGTACCTATCACCAGCTGTGGTTCACCTTCAGACTCACTGTTATAAGGCAGCTCCCCCCTGAAGTAACCACATCACCAGCCCCAACTTCAGGCATAGGATCTGTCTGGGTCCCCCCCAGGCTACCAGACCTACACGCCTGTCTCCAAACTGGACTACGTGTAATTGGATGCACACAAGGTACTACATTATCAAAATCATTCCCTATTAAGACATCTGCAGGGATAGCCTAAAGCACACCTACCTGCTTGTTCCCTTTTCCACCCTCCCAGTCAAGACAGACACTGGACAAAGATATTTGGAATGGGGACCCACCCAAAGCTCTGACTGGTGTGGACTGCCCAATCAAGTATTGTTCCTCTAACCACTGCAGGCCTCAACAGTTCTCAGAAGCTGTGTCTTGCTTAGCAGTGGCCTGTCTTCCATCCACTAAGGACACAAGCTTTGGAGATAGTTTGGCACCTCTGTTGTTTCCAAACAGTCTACCACTGGCGTAGTGTCATTCCATTTTCTGACACCCTCACCTTTTGTTTGGCACCTTGCTTCAGTGGACATTTGTATACTACATGGCCCCTCTGATAGCATTTAAAACATCTAATCCCCGATCCTGACCATGTGCTTGAACTAGTTGCTTCCTCTGTTACTGAGAAAACTTTGTTGGATTGGTTTAGCTGCCTCCCATGATTCCCTTCCCTTATGCCAATGTGTACATTTCTCCCAAACTCATTTGCAAAAGTACACTCTGTCTGCCAACCAGATCCTCATAACCTCAGGCAAAGTGCAGAGACCTTGTTCCCTCACCAAAAGGTCTGCCAGTCCTTCAAAAGTAGTGACCCAACACCCACCCATGAAAGTAAGTACTTAAAATCAGCAATATAATCACATACACTTTCATATGCCTTGCATCTATATTCACTTAATTTTTTTCTACACATTTCAGGGGTTAATTTTAAATAATCAGGTAAACATTGTTTTACACCATCATAATTCAAACAATCAGTATCAGACAATTTAGCAATTGCATTAGCAGCTGTACCATGGAGTGGGGGGGGGGGGGGGTCAGGAACCGTACCCAGAACCCTCAGTGAACATTATACTGTTTACATACCCTCTCAAATATATAAATAAAACCATCAAAGTCTATTCCCTCCCTGTACTGAGCAAAGGTTTACTGACTTTTATAGCTTCTGGGGTTCGATCATTCCCTCCCCCATTAACCTCATGATGGTGTTAAGGGTTAGAAGCTCCTGTTCATGCCATCTCTGCCTCTCATTTTCTCCAGCTTCCATTTCCAAATGTCACAGCTCAGTGACACAGCTTCTCTCTTTCCCATTTTTCAGCCTCTGGTTAGTTTTTTTAAGTCTTCTGAGAAAAATGTTTACTGCCTCGTCTTGGAAGGCTGCTTATCCCAAATGACAAACTGGATATCCTCAGAGCTGCTGGTCCACTCTACGGCGGCTTTTTCCTGGTTAGGGGTTGCCACAGTGGATCACCTGTCTGCTCATAATTGGCAGTGGAGTTTTACGGCGTTGATTTGCCAGCCCGGCGCCCAAACTTAAGGCACACACACGCACTCATGCCTAGGGCCAATTTAGAATATCCAATCCACCTGCATCATGTCTTTGGGATGTGAGAGGAAACTGGAGCTCCCGAAGGAAACCCACGTGACCACAGGGAGGACATGCAAACTCCACACAGAAGGCACCCCAGCCAAGGATGGAACCGGAGAACGTCTTGCTGTGAGGCAGCAATGCTAACCGCTGCACCACCGTGGTCGCCCGCTCTGCGGCTAAGGCGGAGATAATTGTTTCCTTAGTTATGCTGGCATGCACCAGTCCTTTGGCTTCACACACACACCTTGGCCAACTGGCTCCTTGTCAGCTTGCTATAATCCTCTGCAGACATCTTTGCCTGCTATTTCCTGACTAAAACTGACTAAAAAATTAAAACTAGTGTGACAATGAAACTCTGTACGTTTGCCCTATGGCTGTTGAGACTACATACTTTGGTGACAACTACCCATAGGCTACTAAAGCTCAATTAAAATCCCATCACTGTCCTAATGGTTAAGGCGTTTGCCTTACAAACACAAGGTACAGGGTTTGAATCTCACATGGGATAACTGCCTAGGCTTAAAAATGGCTCGCAAGGGCAGTTAGCCTAGTACTAACCTATGAATCAATATGTGCCGAGCCCTCTTTACCCCAAGGGAAGTCACTAAGGCGACTCAGTTCTTACCACTGTCTCCAGTAATGGAGTGTCACTAAAAGCAGGGATAGAAATACACAATTTCCCCTAAAAGTACACAAGGAACAGGTTCCAAAACCTGGGGCTGTACTACATGCTTGAATCTGGGTCCTAAAATGAGTCTCCACACGAACCACGGCAGAGCACTGTGTCCCAGTTTTCGGTATCTGACACACTCACTCTTAAATGTCTGATATTCACACATATACACACACTCTTGGGAAAGACCGACACAGATTTATCGGCTATGCTTCTTTGCCAAAATTACAAGGGAACGGCTTCCATCAGTCAAATACCAAAATAACCTTCAAAATGGGTGTTCGATTTAATTGGGCAAAATAGCTAGTAATATAAATGGTAGCATGTAACCCAAGCAGTAAGGCTTTTTTGAGTGGCCCTGGTGTTACCACAATAGGCATAAACACTATCAAGTTATTAAAAGTATTCACTAAATAACCAGCCACAATAAGACGTAATAAAATATTTCACACATGGGAAATATGAAAATACAGTAGGATAGATCTTGCATTGATTTTAGAAAACCCCTAACTAGCTGTAGTTCCCTGACTATCTGAAGATTAACTGTCCCTATCTAATCTAAATAACTCAGCAAGGCAAGATTATATTTTACTTCTGCGAGACAAGCTGAGGAATTATGTCCACACTCCAGGGTCTTTTCTGTTCTCAGCGACTGGAGCTACTACTCTGGAAACAACTGGACTATTTCTGCTGAACAGCTCTGGAAAAACAACTGAATGATAACTGAACTGACATTTTTTTTTTTTTAAGTAACAGGAAGCTACTATGAGAATTCTACTCTCATATCAGACTTTGAAAAGTAAACACACAGCTGTTGTGAAGATCCTATTCTCCCAGCCCTGACACATCTAGGTCAGCTGCCTCTGGCATAACATACATTCAGAAGTCTCTTAAAAACACACACATGTACATTAGTTCAGCCAAGAGAATGCAGTTTGACATTCAAACATCTTGAATAAATCAGAGTGATAAATCAAAAGACAAACTTATTTTACAAAATTATAGCTAGGTCATACTGGCATATGTAACAGGGCAATTTAAAATACATCAGTCATCCTAGCAGAGATAATATCCAATATCCTCACAAAGGATATTTACTGTATTCATGAATACATTGTTGAATATATCAACAGCTTCATCTATGGATAGGGTTTGAGTGGAGACCAGTTGACTGGTTTTAGTTGACAGAGTATCAGGATGAAAGAAAGATTTTGGGTTGTTCTGTATTGATGCTGCTGGTGGACAACTTTCTATTTTTTTCTAATTTCTCCAAATCTTTTGTTTTTCTAATACCATGACAGGAATCGACCCCATTCCTAAGTCAAAGTATGATTAAAGTTGTACTGTTTCAATTTTTGATGTCAGCCAAAAGTGGTTTTCGCAGCACTCACAAAATGCCCAGTAATGACTCCTTCTGCAATTCGTACGGGGTTACATGAATTGGTACTATAACTAAATATGATTGTAGATTCCTTTTTATAAGACCCGTTGCTCCTACTACTATTGGAACGGTCTGGGTTTTTTTTTCCACATTGCTCTCATTTCTGCCTGCAGATCCTGGTATTGTGTGTGTGTCTCTCTCTCTCTACACAACACACTGTAATCGCTAGGTGTGGTGATTTCAATGATAAATGCTACTTTTGTCTTCTTTTCTTGGACCACTATATCTGCTTTTCTAGCATCTATCTTTTGAACTGTTGATAATGGGTGATCCCACATAAAATAAACTTCATTTTCTATAATGCTTTGCGGCTCATGTTTCCAGTGTTTCTCAGCCACTTCGATACCATAATGTTTGCACAATCCCCAGAGCAACACTCTCGCCACATTATTATGCCTTGTAGTATATAGTCCTTCTGCCATTAGTGTGTCACAAACAGCAACAAGGTGTGTGACTTGTTTCCAATTCGGTTTTGCAAAACCTACATTTGTCTGTTTCTCCCACATGTTCAATGGACTTTGTAAACCAGCGTGCATGTAGCCCACTATCTTGGGCTGCCAATATTAACCTTTCATTTCTAGGTTTGAACTAGCCTCTCCTAAAACATTCCTGCGTTCGTTCCTGATCAACAGGAGGTTCTTTCAAAAGTTTTCTATACTTGCAACTATATTTATGCTTTTTCCACATTTCTTGCCTTCTCATCTGGTCCTTCACCTTGTATGCTTTTCTTTTGATTTTTGGCACATTCAGTTGCTGTCTGGGTTTTATCTACTTCTGGTTTGATTTCCATTCCTGTTTGACGGCGATATGCTTCTGCTAAATTAAGCAGAGAAGTCATCTTAGGTTTATTCTCCTCATGTTTCAAAACTTTCACTACATTTGGATCTTGTGAGGTCAGTAGATGTGTAGATTCCCACAATTGCAGATCTATACATGTAAATCAATTTCAAGGAGGCCCATCCTACTTTGGAGTGGGGAATATATAACCTTGGTATACACGGATTTTTATTAATCATATGGGGTGCATGAATCATCCTTCTTGTTTTAATATCAAATCTAGCCAATACTTTTTGGGGCCAGTGGATCACTCTTTTCTAAAACTAAGTTAGGACAGGAAGAGCAAATTGGTATATAGCTTAGACCTTGTTCCTAGATGTCAATGCTGTTCTCAGGATTAAAGTCTTCTAAAGTATTCCTTACTGAATTTATTCGCATTTGCTAATGTTTTATTGCTGATCCTTCATCAATTCAAGTATTTATACACTCCCTCTTGCTCAAATTCTTATATCACATTCTTATCCCAAACAGTTTTCCTGGTGCTGCAGTTTTCCTGCTTTAAAGGTTGCTTTTGCACATTTATCAAGACCAAATGACATACTAATATTTGAAAAAGTTTTGACAACCTGCAGCTGTGCTTTCAGTTCATCTGATGAGCTATACAGTTTTAAATCATCGACAAAGAGAAGATGAGAAATCATTAGACTTTGTTTTCTAGGAGCCAATTTGTAGCCATGGCCTAAGCTGTTAAGTAAATGGCTTAATAGATTAATGGCAAAGCAGAACAGCAACAGTGACAGAGAGTCTCCCTGGAATATCCCCCTTTGAATTTTTATCCCTCAGATAATAATCTGTCCTTTGTCATGGCTTAATTGCAAAGTGGTCTGCCATTATATCAGTGTAGGGTGTATTTTACACATTTTTAAGCACTCTTATCCATGAATGTGGGATACTATCAAATTTTTTTTATAGTCAATCCATGCCATACTTACATTCTTACCCTTTTTACAGTTCTCCACTATAACTTTATTTAACAACAAATGGCCCTTTGTTCCATATAACTTTCTTTTATTGCCCTTTTGTTCTACTACCATAATTGAGTTTCCTTCTAAAATGACTATAAACTAAACTCTGTCAGTGTCAATTCCCATGTATAATTTATACATCGTTGGAAGTCAAGTCATTGGTCTATAATTTTTTGGGTAGCTTGTGGGTTCACTCTTAAGAGCATTGTTCTTCCTGTTAGCCAGTGTGGTGACTGCTCGGGGTGTGCATATAAATAGTGCTTACTCATAGCTAAATCCTCGTGCAAAGATGTTAATATTTTTAACCAAACGTTACGTACTGCATCTGGGCCTGGGGTTTTACAGTTAGAGGCTTTTCGTAACTTTATTTAAATCTCTCTGCCTGTTACTTAATCCCCATTTCATATCCTATACCTTTATAACTTCTTATTTTTTCTTTTACTTCTATACATGTAGCATCTTTGTTATGTTCCACAGGATTTTCATAGATACCTCTCCAAAATATCTACTTCCTCTTTTTTTTGGCGGCCTTTCAATTCCTTTTACCTTATTTCCCAATTCTCTATAAAACGTTTTGGGTCAATCAATAAATTGTTTATTTTTCCCTTATGTTTATCTGTATATCTTCTAAGTTTTTTCTCCTGTGCTGAAATTTTTTGTTTATTTGCGATAGAGCCTGGTCTATTCTAACACCATGCATTGCTTTAATCACATCTTTCTTAGTATTTTTGATAATCTATTCCCTCTTCTATAATCTTCTAACAGTGACACTTAGTCTTAATTGCTTTATAGTTCTCTATTTAATAATTCCAAGATGGTATTTGATATCTCCCCTACCTTTCCCTCACTACCCTGTGTTATTGTGATAAAGTTATATCAGTTATTAAATTTAGCAAGACAATAATATATCCTGTGTACTTCTGTTATATCACATGGATCTCTATGGACAGTCCTGATTACTGAATTCGTTTCATCAGACATCTTACCTTTTTGGGTTTTATTGACCTTCGGCAGTCTATTTCTCCCATTTATCTTAGTATATCTATATATCCATTAAATCAAGCAACTCTCCTCTTAGCTCATTTTCTTCTAAACTGAGGGCACATAGTTTCCTGCGGGCATTCTATAGAAAGTTCTATAGCATCTTCAATTCAATTTTATCATGCGTCATCTTTTGCTCTGTCATATGGGAACTCACTGGCCCCATCACTCCTCAACATTGACTGCATTAGAGTTTCTACAGTTTCCTGTTCCGTTCCTTGCTGTCTAGCTTCAAGTGAACGTTTATACTGGTTTTCTGTGGAAGGCTCCAAAATATTTTAATATAGCACCTGACTAACTGCTTCCTGTTCCACTGTGTTCCCCTTAATTTGGATATCCATTGCTTTATCCTGTTGTGGTGCTTTCTCTGTATCGGATTTTCTACACTGAATCCTTCTCCTTGCAGGTGCTCCATAACTATCTATATTTCTTTGACTTCCCATTACTAATCTCTTTCTACTTTTCCTCAGTCTCATTTTTTTGTACTGTAAAGTTTTCCATATCACTTACCCTGTATTTCTTTTCAAATATCTTTGGTGGTGTTCTTTTATATTGGTTAATTTTGCTTTTTTTCTTTGCATAAATATTACACCATATTAAATCTGTTTTCCTTTCCCACGTCCATATTTCTTCAGACATCTCCTGATCTTCTTGCTTTTCCTTATTCTGAGGACTCAGTCCATCCTGCTGTGATGCGTGTTAGACCTTCTACATAAAATCCTTCATATTGCAGGCACTCCATAACTTCAACTTTTTAACTTGTGCTATACTAATCTTCTTTTCCACATTCCATCTTTGCGATATTAATTTTTTTGTGAAATTTTCCATATCTGAATGCCTTTGCCTGCATTTCTCTGAGGCTGCCTTCTCTGCATTAGTTAACTTGGCTCCTTTGCATAAATATTGCACCGCATCAAATCTCTCTTTCCCATGTCCATATTTCTTTTTTATATTTTTCAAATATCTCTAGGTTTTGTTTACATTTTCGCACTTCCTTAGATGCTTCTTTTTTCAAACCGATCAAATTTCTTGATCTATACACGGTTTGTCAAAAATATTAATGACGGCAAATTTTTATTTGAAGCTACTGACAATTTTTCCTGCGGAAGTATTTTCCTTTCCTCTAATTTCTCTCAATCGTTTTGTATATCTTGTGTTTGGAAATCCTGAGCTTTTTACATAATAGTAACAATACATAATTTTCTTATTCTCAATAGCCTACTCTACTGTCTTTATGGCTCTTTGGCCAATTTTTGTGGACTGATACTTCCTTCTACAATGGGGGGGGGGGCATCCTCCCCCTGGGCCTGGCCTGACCCCACTGTAGAAATGTTTTCATATTTTGGGGATTCTACACGGTCATTTTTTCCAGTCCTGGCACCAGTCCGCCTACCAGGATTGGGCACTTTCTTATCCTGGGTCTTGTGCACCCAGCTATCTTTTTTGTTTTTGACTTACTTCTGTCCATATGTGCTAAAAGTCTCAGTATTGCCTTGGTGAGATTTTGTAAAAAAAACAGGGTCTACCTCGCGAAGGTACTCGCCAGAATTTGAGAATGAATTCAATTTCAGCACCACTACACTCTTTTGCTTGGTGACTTTTCATCTCTCCATAGGTCCCTTTTTTAAATTTCTCCTAATCTTTAGAGTTTCTAATACCATGACAGGAATGGACCCCATTCCTAAGTACGATTAAAGTTCATGAAATTAGTATTGTTTCACTTTGATGCCAGCCAAAAG
Source organism: Protopterus annectens (assembly GCF_019279795.1). Classification (NCBI taxonomy): domain Eukaryota; kingdom Metazoa; phylum Chordata; order Ceratodontiformes; family Protopteridae; genus Protopterus; species Protopterus annectens. The sequence continues at coordinate 176,359,130 of NC_056742.1, read as the reverse complement.
TGCTCTTCACAGCAACCACAATGTGCCCAGTAATGACTCCTCCTGCAATTTGTACGGAGTTACATGTATTGGTAGCGTATCTAAATAAGATTGTAGACTCTCTAATAAAACCCATTGCTCCAACTACTATCAGAAATATCTGGGTTTCCTTCTTCCACATTGTTCTAGTTTCTGCTTGCAGATCCTGATAGGACTGTGGGTCTCTCTCTACAAAGGATACTGTAGTCACTGGCTGTGGTGACTTCAATGATCAGTGCTACTTTTTGTCTTCTTTTCCTGGAGCACTATATCTGGTTTTATAGCACCTATCTTTTGAACTGCTGGCAATGGATGATCCCGCGTGACTTAGACTTCATTTTCTATGATGCTTTGGGGCTCATGTTTCCAGTCTTTTTCAGCCACTTCAGCACCATAATATTTGTACAATCCCCTACTGCAGCAGTCACATTATTATGCCTTTCAGTATAGTCCTTCTGCCATTAGTCACAACCAGCAACTAGGTGTGCGACAGTTTCAAATTCTATTTTACAAAACCTACATTTGTCTGTTTCTCCCATGTGCCCAATGGACTTTGTAAACCGATGTGTACGTAGCCCACTATCTTGTGCTGCCAATATTAACCTTTCATCTCTTAGTTTGAATTCATCTCTCCTTATCCCTTCCTGCATTCGTTCCTGATCAAGATGAGGTTCTTCCAGAAGTTTTCTATACTTGCAACCATATTCGTGCATTTTCCACATTTCTTGCCTTTTCATCTGATCTTTCACCTTATATTTTTTCTTTTTTTTTGGTGCATTCAGTTGCTGCCTAATTTTTATCTACTTCTGGTTTGATTTCAATTCCTGCTTGACACAGGAATGCTTCCAAGTTAAGCAGGGAAGTCATCTTAGATTTAGTCTCCTCATGTTTCAAAACGTTCACTACGTTTGGGTCTAGTGAAGTCAGCAGATGTGTGTGGAGTCCCACAATTGCAGAGCTATACATGTAATCAATTTCAAGGAGGCTCATCCCTCCTTCAGAACGGGGAATGTATAATCTTAGTATGCACCGATTTTTATAAACTATTTGGCAAGCATGAAGCATCCTTCTTGTTTTAATATCTAATCTTTCCAACACGTTTTTGGGCCAATCACTCCAAAACTGTAAGTTAGGACAGGAAGAGCAAAATTGTTTTATAGCTTGGATTTTGTTCCTAATGTCAATGCTGTTTTCAGGATTAATTTGTCTTCTAAAATGTTCCTTACCAAGTTTTACTCGCATTTGTTCATGTTTTATTGCTGATCCTTCATCAATTCCTAAATATTTACACACTCCCTCAAGTTCTTTTATATCACATTCTTGTCCCAAACTGATGTTTTCCTGCTTTAAATGTTGCTTTTGCACAATTATCAAGGCCAAATGACATTCTATCATCTGAAAAAGTTTTGACAACTTGCACATGTGCTTTCAGTTCCTCAACCGATAAGCTATACACTTAAATCATCGACAAAGAGAAGATGAGAAATCTTTAGACTTTGTTGTTTTCTAGAACCAGATTATAGCCATGGCCTAAAGTTGTTAAGTTAAGTAAACAGCTTAATGGGTTAAGGGCAAGGGAGAACAGTTAACTGTGACAGAGTCACCCTGGAATATCCTCCTTTGAGTTTTTATCCCTGGGATAATAATTTGTCTTATCATGGCTTAACTGCAAAGTGTTCTGCCACTGTTTCATGGTCACTATAATGTAGTCAGTGTAGGGTGTATCCTATACATTTTTAAGTATGCTTTTATCCATGAATGTGGGATAAAATCAAATGCTTTTTTGTAGTCTCCATACCAAGATTCATACCCTTTTTACAGTTCTCCACTATGACTTTATTGAACAAATGATCCTTTGTTCCATAGGATTTTCTTTTATTGCCTTTTGCTCTGCTGTCATAATTGAGTTTTCTTCTAAATGACTATAAACGCTTTCGGCATCACCACTTCCCATGTATAGTTTATACATTGTCGGAAGGCAAGTTATCGGTCTATAATTTTTGGGGTAGCTTGCAGGTTCACGCTCAAGTAGGAACATTGTTTGAACTGTTAGCCAGTTTTGTGTCTGTTCAGGGGGGGCATACACTACTGGTGAGTATAGGGTGATGGTCACTAAGATAGCATACTTGTTGAGGTCAGAGAAGTATCCAGTCAAGGAAAGAATTTTTATGATTCACTTTGTAGAGTCCATTTGGAGAAGAGATCAGCTGTTTGAACTCATACAAGTTAAAACTAGTAGTTGGGGTAGTAGATGTCACAGACAACCAGTCAATGTTAACGTCAAATAATCTCAATAGGAATATCTGTAGCTGTTTAGCAAACTAGTTTCTTCAAATAAGCTATACATACTGTGAAGATTGTAGGAAGATGGGCGAAGGCTGCCAGCCTTGTCAAATAGAATTTGATACATAATTCTATCAATCGTATAAATAAATGTAAAAAACAGGCTTGTGTTTTTAAATGAAAGAAAACACTGTAAAATGTGAACTTCAAGATTGTTGCAACATTGCTTTCTACTGCAAGGAAAACCAAGCCAAGCATTTCAAATGTGTCTTTTGAAGTTGAAAAGATCTTATGAATCTCTGATGTTTTACAAGTTGGCTCCAGTGAGTGGATGAAGCTTTCACGCCCATTGTTGTAAGGTTAAAGTTAAAGGCCAGAATTTACATGTGGAAGGTGCTTTATTGCTCTGGTTTCTGCTAGAGTGTATATGTGAAATGTCTTTTATTGTTGTAGTCTCCTGAGCAGGTGTTTGCTTGCTAAATAATGCAGTTTGTGGCCTGAGAACTCCAGACTAAGTGTCAAAGTGATGTAATTTGGGAGGGCCTTAGAGAGCTGTTGGTTAGTGTTTTGAAAACTATTGAGTGACAGACTAAAAAGCATTTTGATTTTGGACATCTAACCCAGCACTGCTTATGCTTTATGTATGCAAGTAGGATTATAGCACTGTGATTTCTCTTAAGATTAGCTAAAGATTAGAAAGTCAGATTAAGTGTTTTTCTTTGACACCAGACCTGTCCTACTGTATTAAAGTGTGTATGTGATCTCTGAACTCTTCTATAGCTCTGTGGTGCAGTAGTATTGTCTTGTGTTTTAATTTATTAAAATATTTTAAAAACCTTTACCTGTGGCTGGTTTGTGTAGAGATGGGCTCTAGAGTACATTGCATTTTTATAGTGGTTATCGTAATAAGCCACTCTAATAAGCCTTGTACTGAACAGTCACATTACCAATTGGATAATAATATTGCACAGTAATAATTGGACACCCTTTCAAGGGCCTTTGGGTAGCTGATAAGCTGGTGGTGGCAGAAATTACTACTGTATAGTCTGGGTAAAGGGGCACAGCTAGAGAATCTGGGTCAGCCTTTCCCAGGAGTGTCTGTGAAGTTGTATAAATACTTATCTCAAAGTGTGGGTGTGTGTCAGCTACCTGGGCAGGGACAAGCATTGGCTGGAAAGAGGGCACTGGAGGTTAGCTTGCCAGCTAGGCTGAGATCTGGACCCTATAGCTGTGCCAGTGGGGAGTCTTATTGGGGATCTGGAGAGCAAGGGAGCAACCAGCCCCAGACTGACTGTGATCTCTGTGCGCACTTAAGGAAAATTGTACTTTACTGTGTGCATTAGTTATCCTTTCCTTTTCTAGGAGTCGCCCTCTCTGGTGTCAGTGGTGAGGATTGAGGCTCCTTGATTTCTGGACCAGGGCACGGGCATCACATATTGCTGGCAGTGGTTGAGATATCCTATCACATATTAGTTTGCTGTGGTGGGATCCACATCACATATTGATTAGTTGACAAACACTAATTGGCTTGGACTGGTGTGGGTAGAGTGAATTCCTGTAGCTTATGTACAGTGATCTCTAAAAGTATTCTGTACTCAGCCATGCAGTGTATACTCAGAGTTCAGATCACAATTGTTTTATTTCTTTTGTTAGCCAGGGTGAGCAGGCAGCATGTCAGCAGAGGAGTATGGAAAGCTGACAAGGAGCCAGCTGGTGGAGATGTGCCAGGCTAGGGGACTGGTGCATGGAAACCTGACCAAGGCAGACCTGATTGCAGCATTGGTTACAACTGCATCAGAAAAAAGCAGCCTGGAGGACAATCGGACTGAAAGTGGAGATACAAAATGGACAGCTCAACCTTTCTGCAGTGGACTTAAAAATCCAGCTGGAGCTAAAGAGACTTGAGTTGGAGGCCAGGCATATGGAACTAGAAGCAAATGACAAAATGAGGAAAATGAATGGCAGAGGAGGCACAAGAGGGAAATGTTGACTCTTCGCCAGAGTCATGGAGGTAATGGGGAAGGGAGTAACCGGACTCCAGAAGCAGAAAAGGTCAGTAAATTTCTTCCACAGTTTAAAGAGGGGGATAATTTCGATAGCTTCATGCATATGTTTGAGCGGGTATGTAAACAGTATGACATTGACCAAGGGCTCTGGGTATGGTTCCTGACCCCCTTACTCCATGGCAAAGCTGTAACTTCTTTAGCAAAAATGCATGACACTGACTGTTTTGATTATACTGCTGTAAAAAGTCACTTGGAATGTTTTAAGCTAACACCTGAAATGTACAGGAAAAAGTTTTGTGAGCACAGACGCAAGGCAGATGAAAATGTATGAGAATATGTTGCTGAACTGAGCACTTATTTTCATAGCTGGGTGAGTGGATGTCAGGCCACCACATTTGAAGGGTTGGCAGACCTTTTGGTAAGGGAAAAGCCCTTAACACTTTGCCTGAGGACATGAGGATCTGGTTAGCTGATAGACGGTGTGTTACTTCAGAGGAGTTGGGAAGAAGGGAGACCTATACCTAGCAAGCAGGGCAGCCCTGCACAGGAAAGGGACTCCCCAGTACTGCTCATGGGACTAACGGAACCCATGGCGGGAAGTACAGACTGCCCCAACAGAATTCGCCAGTAGCAGGGGGAAGCCACCAGTTCAGGTACACATTTAGGAGCTAGGCTTAAAAGTTTTGAATGCAACCAGTGGGGCCATGTGGCATGCAGATATCCACAGAGGCAAGGTGGGAACCAAAGGTGATGGAGCCAGTAAGTGGGAAAGACAAAATGCCAACAGTAGGTTGTCGAGACAACAGAGGTATGGAACTACCATCCTGCAGATGTCCTGAAAGGGAAGGATTTGGATGAGGCAGTACTATGTACTTCTGCAGTTACATGCAATGAGGCCAGGAGACAAGCATTTGGGACTGGTAGCCTGAGGGAGACCCAGTCAGACTGCATACTTGCAGTCAGGACTGCCGAGGTGGTTATTTCAGGGAGTGAGCTACGTGGTAGCAGCAAGACTGAATGTGAGCCACAGCTGCTTGCGAGTACTGATGTTCCCTTGGACAGGGTAACTGCAAAGGTAGAGGTGAGTAGTAGTACCCAGGCTGACAGTGAAGCACCGCTGTCAGAGGATGTCAGACTTCCTGTGGAAGGGGAGCTGGGAAGGATTACAAGCAGAGAGCTGAGACAGGCTCAGCTCTCAGACCCTACATTGCAAAGCCTGAGGCAGGTAGATAGGGAGGCACCCGATTCTCAAGGGAAGGGGGAATCTGTATACTATAACAAAGGGTTACTATACAGAGAGTGGACCCCTGAGGGAGGGCTAGAAGGTGACAGAGTACAGCAGTTGGTAGTGCCTAGAGCTTACCGTCTGGCACTTCTAGCCATAGTCCATGATATTCCCTTTGCAGGTCATATGGGCATAAAACGCGTTTTATGTAAAACTTCTACTGGCCTGGAATTTCCAGAGATGTAACAGGGTACTGCAGGACCTGTGAGCAGTGCTAAAAGGTAGGCAAGGCAGAAGACAAGGTGAGGGCTTCTTTGTTGCCTTTGCCTGTGATTGAGGAACCAGTTCAGAGGGTAACTATAGATATTGTGGGTCCTCAGAGTACCCCAAGTTCCACAGGGAAAAAGTATATCCTAGTGATTGTAGATTATGCTACAGGATACCCTGAAGCAGTGGCTTTGTCCCCCACTGACGCCGAGAAGGTGGCGAATGCTTTGCTAGAGATTTTCAGTAGGGTAGGTTTCCCAAAGGAAATACTGTCTGACAGAGGTGCCAATCTTATGTCAGACCTGCTGGTTTATCTGTGGAAGTCCTGTGAGGTGAAGCACATGAAGACCACCCGCTACCATCCCCAGACTAATGGTCTTGGTGAGAGGTTAACCTCTACAATCAAGTCCATGCTACGGGCATTTGCAGATCAGTTTAAGAGGGAGTGGGACAAATATTTGCCCCATCTGTTTGCTTACAGAGAGGTTCCCGAGGAATCCACAGGTTTTTCACCCTTTGAGTTGCTGTATGGGCATATGGTGAGGAGACCTCTAGATTTAATTTGAGATGTGTGGGAAGGCAAGTGTGAGTCTCACAAGGAGTCTGTTGTGGCATATGTCCTGAACCTCAGGACAAGGATCAGGGAACTCATGGGCCTGGCCCAGGAGAACCTGGCAGAAGCCCAACAACAGAAAAAGGTGTGGTATGACAGGAATGCTCGAGCTAGAGAGAGTATGCTGTAGGGCAGCAGGTGATGGTTCTCATTCCTGTCAGACACAACCAGTTACAAGCAGCTTGGGAGGGACCCTACAAGGTGGTAAGAAAAGTAAGTGATGTTAACTACATGGTGGAACTGCTAGGCAGAAGGCAGGGGCACAAATTATACCATGTTAACATGATGAAACCTTACAATGATAGGGAGGCCCTTGTGCTGAGCATTTGCAGTGCATTGCAGGAGTCTGAGTCAGAGAGATCTTGTGACTGATCTCCTCAGTGAGGCTCGGGCTGACATCGGTGGAAGGGGTAAGCAATGTCCCAGCAGCTATCTCCTACGCAGGTTCGAGAAATCCAAGCAGTGTTGCAGGAGTTTGAGGGCATGTTCACCGAGAAACCAGGGAGCCACCCACCTGGTGCAGCACCAGGTGGATACAGGACCCCTAAGGCCTATCAGGCAGGCCCCTTATAGGGTGCCTCAGAGAGTCAAATAGACTCTGAGGGAAGAGGTACAGGAGATGTTGGGACTAGGGGTGATTCAGGAGTCCAACAGTCCCTAGGCCTCCCCAGTGGTACTGGTGCCAAAGAAGGATGGCAGCACCAGGTTCTGTGCGGATTACAGGAAAATAAAAAGTCACACAGAGGCAGATGCTTACCCCATGACTAGGACAGATGAGGCCCTAGAGCAGCTGGGTGGGGCTGTGCATCTTACAACCATTGATCTTACCAAGGGGTACTGGCAGGTGCCCTTGACTCCCAGTGCTAGAGAGAAGTCAGGCTTTGTGACTCCTTTTGGCTTGTACGAGTTCACAAAGATACCCTTTGGGATGAAGAATGCCCCAGTGACTTTCCAGAGACTGGTAGATCATATCTTAGCAGGAGCAGACAGACGTGCCAATTTTATGTCAGACCTGCTGGCTTACACGGATGATACTGATATCTAAAGCCATTCCTGGCAAGAGCACCTTCAGCAGGTCAGGGAGGTGCTGGGCAGACTACAGAGGGCAGGGTTGACCATTAAGCCAAGCAAATGTCAGGTGGGTATGGCAGAGGTCTCCTACCTAGGACACAGAGTGGGGAGTGGCAAGATAAGGCCAGAACCTGCCAAAGTGGATGCCATTCAGGCAGGGTACCACAGAAAGTCCGTTCCCAATTATAGTAACATAGCTGCTCCCTCACAGACCTGACAAGGAAGAACAGGCCAGATAAGGTAGTGTGGAACACAGCATGTCAGCAGGCATTTCAGAAGCTTAAGGAAGCTTTGGGAGGACCCCCTGTGTTAGCCAGTTCAGACTATAGCAAATAATTTGTTGTGCAGGTGGATGCTTCAAACTATGGGGTGGGGGCTGTACATAGCCAGATTTCTTCAGAGGGAGAAGAGCACCCAGTGGTTTATCTCAGTCGTAGACTCCAACCCAGGGAAGAATGCTTTGCAGCGGTAGAAAAGGAATGTCTAGCCATAGAGTGGGCACTGCAAAAACTTCAACCTTATCTGTATGGGAAGAAAATTCACTGTGATGACAGAACACAACCCTGTTAACATGGTTAACAGAGCCAGTCAGCAAAATGCCAAGTTGCTAAGATGGCGTCTGGGGTTGCAAGCATATGACATTTCAGTGCAGCACCACAGTGGGAGTAGCAATGCCAATGCAGATGGGCTCTCAAGACAGGAATGGGGTGAGGTACACCCAGATAGACCTGACAAGTGAGGTTTCTCAAGGGGCACTTGAAAAACTTGCTTGAGTTCCCCGTGGGGGGGGGGGGGTTGTGAAGATTGGAGGAAGATGAACAAAGGCTGCCAGCCTAGTCAAATAGAATTTGATACATAATTCTATCAATCGTATAAATAAATGTAAAATACAGGTTTGTGTTTTTAAATGAAAGAAAACACTGTAAAATGTGAACTTCAAGATTGTGGCAACATTGCCATCTGCTGTAAGGAAAACCAAGCCAAGCATTTCATATGTGTCTTTTGAAGTTGAAAAGATCTTATGAATCTCTCTGATGTTTTACAAGTCGGCTCCAGTGAGTCTGGATGAAGGTTGTAAGCCCATTGTTGTAAGGTTAAAGTTTAAGGGCCAGAATTTACATGTGGAAGGTGCTTTATTGCTCTGGTTTCTGCTCGAGTGTATATGTGAAATGCCTTTTATTGTTGTAGTCTCCTGAGCAGGTTTAGCAGTTTGTGGCCTGGGAACTCCAGACTAAGTGTCAAAATGATGTAATTTGGGAAGGTCTTAGAGAGCTCTTGGTTAGTGTTCAAAAACGATTGTTGAGTGAGGGACTAAAAAGCATTTTGATCTTGGACATCTAACCCAGCAATGCTTATGCTTTATGTATGTAAGCAGGATTATAGCACTGTGTTTTCTTTTAATCTAACTTTCTAATATTTAGCTAATCTTAAGTGTTTTTCTTTGACATCAGACCTGTCCTACTGTATTATTTTAAGTTTGTGTGTGATCTCTGAACTCTTATATCTCTGTGGTATAGTATCTCTGTGATGTAGTAGTATTTTCTTGTGTTTTAATTATTTATTATTAAATATTTTAAAAACCTTTACCTGTGGCTGGTTTGTGTAGAGACAGGCTCTAGAGTACATTGCATTTTTATACAGGTTATTCTAACAGGCCACTCTAATAAAGCCTTAGACTGAATAGTCACATTACCAATTGGATAATAATATTGCACAGTAATAACTGGACAGCCTTTCAAGGGCCTTTGGGTAGCTGATAATAAGCTGGTGGTGGCAGAAATTACTACCGTTTAGTCATGAAGTCATTTCAAAATATGTTCAAATAACATTCTCCAATATTCTGGTTAATGTTGTGAAACAAGTATCTATGTGCTTTAAGGTGTTTTAATAGCCAGAGTCTTAAAACCTTCCCATGATAACATGTGCCTATTTTTCCAGTTCAGAGAAATATAATATTTAACCAACATAAATAGGGAAATTTTTTTTTTTGGGCAATGTATAAGTGTACATAATTTTTTATGTAGCTTGTTCATGTTTGTTTGTTGGTTGGTATTTGCTGTTACTGACCTTATAAAACAATAGAGAATTAAAAAAAAAAAAAAAAAGGAAATTAAGGGGCACAGCTAGAGAATCTGTGTCAGCCTTTCCCAGGAGTGCCTGTGAAGTTGTATAAATACTTATCTCAAAGTGTAGGTGTGCGTCAGCTACCTGGGCAGGGACAAGAAGCACTGGTTGGAAAAAGGGCACTGGAAGTTAGCTTGCCAGCTAGGCTGAGATCTGGACCATATAGCTGTGCCAGTGGGGAGTCTTACTGGGGATCTGGAGAGCAAGGGAGCAACCAGCTCCAGACTGACTGTGATCTCGGTGTGCACTTAAGGGAATCCTTTCCTCTTCTAGGAGTCGCCCTCTCTGGTGTCAGTGGTGAGGACTGAGGCTTCTTGATTGCTGGGCCAGGGCACGGGCGTCACACATCCCACCAGGTAATAAAAGGACAACTCTACTTTTTCTTTAGTCTGCTCCCATTAGGGGTCACCACAGCAAATCATCAGTTTCCATTTCATCTTGTCCTCTGCATCTTGTTCTGTCAGACCGACCACATGCATGTCTTCTCTCACCACATCCATAAACCTTATGCCTTCCTGTTTCCTCTAACCTAGCAGCTTCATCCTTAGGATCCTTCTCCCAATATAACCAGCATACCTCCTCAGTACATGTCCAAACCAAAGCAATCTCACCTCTCTGGCTTTGTCTCCAGACTGTGCAACCTGAGCTCTCTAATATACTCATTTCTAATCTTGTCCATACTCGTCACACCCAATGCAAATCTTAACTCTGCAACCTCCAGCTCTGACTCTTGTCTTTTCGTCAGTACCACAATCTCCAACCCTTATAACATAGTTCGTTCTCAACTATACAAAGCTTCTTATAAACGATACAAAGCTTTTATTAACATTGAGAAGAGAAATAAGAGGTTTTGCAGGTTGGTAGGTTAGTCTGAGCGGTGAGAAACAGAGTGTGATATACGATTGCAACACCTCCCCCTTTTTTTGTCTAGTCTGTCACATCTCATTATTGTAGTCAGGGGAGAGAATTTCAGAATCTTTTATATGGGTTTTTTTGCCACGTTTCTGTAATGACAGTAATACCTGATAAGTACTGAAGAAACCAAGCTTGAAGGTCTGTAACTGTTTACAATGTTATGAATGTTAACAGAAGAAAGGGCATTTTTTGTGGGTATTGTATAGGAGTTAAGGGCAGAGGATGGTGTAATGGATGAGGCTGAGGGGCCAGGGATGGCATGGATGTCACCACAAAGAGTGATTTTAGAGAACAGAGAATTAGGGTTAGTTATTTTATAGTATAAGAATTTATTCTTAGTTATATCAAAGTGAAATAGGTTGTTGGATATTAAATAAATTTGAGAAAACAAATATAAAGGAGGGTTTAGCCAGAGTATAAGAAAGGTGGTTGGTAGTGTAAGATCCAAAATGTTATTCCCCCCAGTGGGTACTCTAATTGTCTAAGCAACCTATTTAAATATATAATTAATATACAACACAATCAACTAATTGGCAGTGATTTCACAAATTCCAGAAATCTCTGTGCCTGTGCAATAGTGGTGGTGTAAGCTTCCCAGTCTTTAGTTGATACTTTAACTCATCTAGAAAAATTGTACTGGGTTAAATACAGAGTGATTCTAGTACCTGTAGATAAGCATTGTGGCCTTTTTGGGTCAGAGTGAGTTCTATAACTAGCCAATATATGGTACAGGATTTCTGAAGGTTATTTAACATGAAAAAGCTCCAGTGTGTTATGCTGCTTTACTAGCCTTGAAGCAAATCTCTTCTGGATGGAGACAGACAACTTCACATTTTTCTCCCCTTCTGCACAACAGCTGGTCTAAATGGGTGGAAGGCATTATAGCCTTGCACAGCCAGAGTGCTCTCTGCTATTGTAAAACATGTCTCAGTCACTACACAGACATCAATGATCTCCAGGGTGAGGAAAATTGTAGGGAGAGGATTTTTTTTGGTTAGGCTCCTATCACTGATCAGTAACACCTTAATATTTTACTTTGTCTCAATGTTGGTAATATAGGCTTAAAGACCTTAGCTAAATCAGAATTTACAAACTGATAAAGAAATGAAAAAAATATATATTTTATTCTGTATGTTATGTAATAATTGACAAGTGACATGCAATTTTATATGCTCTACTAATTATCTAATTTTGACAGCAATTTCTGTTTTACACTATACCAGAGCTGGTCTTTCCTTTAACACTCCTCTTTCTATTTGTTCATACACTGATATCAAGTCCATGGTAGAGAAGTCTCCAACCCACTGTATTACCTTTCTCTCTAGTTATTTGCTTGCAATACATAACTTTCCAATGCCTTGCATAAACTACATTATTATAATGAATAGTGTGTGTTATGGCTCACAAGACAGCAGTTACTGTACAGTAATGTTCTTTCTCAGATACCTCACAGTCCTAATATAAGGTCACCCTGTTCATACGAATTAAGATCTGCAAATGTTTGGCATAACAAATATACATGCAATTTTTAACAGGAACTAACAAGCAGCTGCAACTAATTTGAGTCAACGATGCAGGGCATCCAAATCTCTAAGCTTTACCTTGCAGCTTGATAACAGCAGTCCTATTAAAGTAATAGGAAAGGAAAATAATAATCTGATACTAAATCTTGGTCTACTGATCAGAACCAGAAATAAATGAATGACGAGAGAGAAACATTACTCCTTAACAGAATATTCTAGTCAACACAGATCTGCATCAGAACTAAAACACTTAAATTTACAGCACTCTTTTATAACTAGGGAGTAAGTGAGAAGGAGAAGCTTTAGACAGCCTTAAGTAGCAGCCACTGGAACAGACATAGCAAGAAATTAAGATGTCCTTTCTCAGCTCGATTAACCCTTGCTCAGCTCAAAGCATTATCCATTTCTACTCGAGGAAAGGATAATGATTTGAGAGTACTGCTAAAAACAGTACTAGTAAACATCTTTCAAAAGAGGCATCAGGTCAGTATTTCAACCAGAACAATAAACTGGGTAAAATGTACAAAATATGCTCTAGTCAGTGCACTACTGCTAATGGGATGGTTCCAGTGAGTACTGCTGTTGCTGGAATCAGCAATGTGATGACTTCTTTTGCATGCCTATGAACTCATCAACACATTGTCCTGAAGTCCAAGAATTTACAGCTTGGCTTAAAGTCTACAGCATTCAGAAAAATACAGAACTGTAGAACAAATGAAATATCAACTGGAGAAAGTTTTGCAATAAGCCCAGATGATTAAGGTGATGCCGTTTTTCCTGTGGCCCAGGGTTGGATTTCCCTCAGCCTCCATCTGCATACTGTGCAATTTTCAGCAAGTCACTTAACTAGATTTTGCTCCTGGTTGACGCTGAAAAAGGTCCATGTGGATTTAGTGTTCTATGCCAGTTAAACCGATACATTAGTACACACTCAAATTTTACATACATTCATACACTATAAACTGATACAGAAAATTGCTGAATTTACAGGGGACTTCATTTTCAGGATTACTTTTTTTGAAAAAGCTTTATTAAAATTACTGAAATTTACAATTAACAGAGTTGAACATTTTTTATAATGCATTTAAAAATAAACTTTCTAATATAACAGATAAAAAAAAAGAATTAACTATGTACAAAAATGTTCACTATACTACATACAAATAAAACAATCAAGATCAAATGTATAAGAGCTGAATACATGTAATTTTCTAATAAATCAATTCTATTATATTCAACCATCGGTTGTGTATTGCCGTGTTCCTAGAATATCTAGATCTAAATTATCAGTGATTCTAACCTGGATACTTCCAAGAGAAGATCTTTAAAGTTTTGAAAAGGAGAGTGCGATGATTTCCAATTTCTAGTTATTTCTTTCCTGGCTATTGACAGTACAGACCAAAGAAGATTTGTTTGATTTTACACAGGATGGAATTGGTGAATTAAGTACAACTAATGACTTTGTAAGCTGGAAATTGCCAGTAAATACTGCTTGTAAGAAATTGACATCTTCCCAATATTTTTTCATATGTGAACATTCACAGAAAACGTGTCTAATCAGCATTCTGAACCTATAAACATCTCCAACATAATGCATCTTCTTTAAACATCTTATTTTATGAGGAGTGATTAATGATCCATTTAAAAATCTCCAGGTAAACACTCTCCAACGTGAAGTAGTTTTACCTGCAGAATGAAGAAAATTCAATTTATCTTTATCGGAGGGGTTACATTTATTAATTTCCAAAAAATTTCCAATAATTATCAGGGAATATGTCCAAGTCTGATATATATATATAAAATATTAAGTATTGAATGAATTTGAGTATTACATTTTTTAATTGAAGAAGGTATTAAGTCAAAGTTTATTATTGACAATTTCTTGCTTCTTGTATGGCAAGCCATAGTGAAGAATGAAGGTCATTTTCTTCCAATAAAGTATTGGATTGTAGTTAATTATTCTTTACTAGTTGATGCCAATAAATAAATAGTTTCTGCTCAAATATTGACATTTTATGAAAATTTGTGGAGAAGATAACCCCAAGTACATGCTATAGGGAAAATAAGGAATATCCAATTTTCATATGATTGGAATCTATGAAAACAGTTTGAAAAGGATTTTAGAAATCATATTAATATAATTTGATGTAAAAGTTTGAGTGGCATAAAAAAAATTTCTTTAATTTCCATATGAATGTATTGTTTAATAATTTTAACTTAAAAATTTAGTGATGAAGATAAAGTATTTTCATTTAGCTGAATATTTACTATCTATAAGATACAAAATTGTCTTAATAACGGAGGAAATTGAGTAGATTTCCAAGTTTGGTAATGCAATGCCTCCATTATTCCAACTATACATATGGTATGTTAAAGAAATTCTGGGTTTAATTGGATACCACAGGAATTTTTTTAATGATGGCATTAAACTTTAATTATTGTAGAAGATGGAGGTATAGAAATAGATTGAATTATGTACAGAATTGTTGGTAGAAGAATCATCTTTATAATTGACAAATTCTCTTTTATTGAAAATTTTATATTAGACCATTTATGTCTTAAGTTATCTATTTCTGTTAAACTTTTATAAAAGTTTAATTTTTGAATTTCTTTTAAACTAGTGACAATAATTATTCCTAGATATTTCATTTGCTGGGATTGTGGTATATATTTTCCAAATTCATTTTGAATACTATATTTTTTGAACCAGATAATACGATTTCTGTTTTATTATGGTTAAATGCAAAACATGAATATTTTTGGAAATAATCTAGATCATTAAATAATTCCTGAATTGTTGGATTTTTACCACCCAAGGTAATCAAAATATCATCTGCAAACATTTGAATCTTTGAAGTTTTGTTAAGGCTTCGATCAAAACCCTTAATATTACTATTATCTCTAATCAAGTTGGCCCAGGGTTCCATAACAAAGGTAAATAATAGAGGGGATAAAGGACAACCTTGTTATGTACCTATAGTAAATGGTATGGACTGAAATATATTAGAACCAATTCTGGTATATGCTTGTGAGCCTACATATAACTGAGTAAGATGATTTATTAAATTGCTTGAAAAACATGTAAAAGAGTAAATAAATTATCCTAGTTAGTGTCAAAAGCACAATTTATATCTAACTATAATTAAATTATTTTTTAGGTTTTTAGTTGACTCAAAGTGATTACTCTTAATATTATCGTAAGTTGTTCGGTTTATTATGAAACCTGTTTGGTCTTCATCTACTAAATTGGGAAGAAATACCTCAAGTCTTTTTGCATATACAGACAAATATTTTACAGTCCATATTTAGTAACGAAATGTCTGTATGAATTACATTTTGTAGGATCTTTTTCAGGCTTTAAGACAGGAGAGATGAACTTGTATTTCCATGAGGGAGGGATAATATTTTTATCTTGTACAGTGTTAAACTGAAAGTAATAAAGTTAGTGCTTTATCTGGAAGCAATAAGTAAATTTCGGGAATAATGCCGTCATTACCAGGTGCTTTTGTTCGAGAGTACTAATTTGTTCCTGAAAGTCTTTTTAAAGTAATTTGCCTATCAAGTAGTTTAATTTGCTCATTTATAGGTTCATACGTAGGTACTGGGGCTATCTGCCCGAAGGCATATATTAACCCAGCCACGTTGTGCGGTATTCACCACCCCTTTGGTTAGTTCCCTAGGCCCTTGATCTAGCAGCTAGTACCCTTGGCCCCTATCTAGTAAAACTGTTGGTATAATCCCTGGTGTGAACTTTCTTGTTACCTATCCACTAGTCAAGGTTCCTCTTGAAGAGGAATAGTGAGGGGCTCTGTCTTACGTAGATCGATACCTTGTTCCATAGCAAGGGAAGTCTTTGCAAAGGGAATCTATCCCTCCAGCATGTTCTATTCATTGTTGTGCTGAGGTTTATATCCCTAGAGCGTGTAGCTCGAGTAGATTTGGTTTTGCTAAGATGGAGCATGTTCAACAGTTCTGGGTTGGACATGGCTCTGTATGTTAGACAGAGATTGCCTCTGAGAAGGCGGTATGCAACAGAGAAAAGCCTTAGTTTTTTCAATTGTGCTGCATAGGGCAACTGTTTGAGGCCAGTAATCCTGTTAGTGAGGTACCTCTGTGGTCTCTCCAGCTGCTGGAGATGCCTAGCCAGGTACATTCCAATTGGTGCATTGTACTCAATAACGGGTCTGATGAGAGAAGAGTAGAGGGGCACCACTACATCCTTAGATCTTGATGCGAACCCTTTCGTGATCAGATGGGTCACACAGGATTTTCTAACCACCTTGGCAACATGGTTATCAAAGGAAAGCTGACTATCTACTTGGGTCCCTAGATCCCTTATTACTTCTTCAGATTTCAGGGGGTTACCTCCTATGTGGTAGTTTGCGGGTACTCTGTTTTTTCCAAAGGGGATTACTACGCATTTTTTAGCATTTAGCTTGAGACCATGGCTTTGACACCATGCATCAGTCTCATTAAGGCCCTTCTGGAGGATATCCATGTCAGCCGGAGACCATTATAGCACCCAGTTTGCAGTCGTCTGCAAACTTGGTCAGCCACAGCCTTTCAGTGCTTGCCTGTACATCTGAGAAGTATATGCCAAACAGTTAACCTATTTTTAGAGTTTTTTTAATAAAGTCTTGAATTTGAGTTTGATGTAGAGGTTTGATTTAAATTAAATTAATGAAAAAATTGCCCGAATACAATTAATATATTATGTAAATCAGATATTTTTCTGAGGTGAATATATTTCCTTAATGTGACTGAAGGTATTCAATCTTTTTACTTTATTGGATAACATATTAGAGCTTGGGTTAATTGAAAAATTAATAAATTTGTATTTCTCTAAACTAATCTTAGTTTTATGATTAAGGATCTCAAGATATTCCTTATTTAAGATTTTTAGTTCATCCAATTTAGATTTTTCTTTTTTTTTTTATAACTCAAGATTTAAGGTATCTAGCTTTGTTTGCATCTCTTTTAAATCTTTATCCCATGAAAGTAGTTTTACTCAGAAATACAGATATGCCTTCATTGCATCCCAAATAAAACTTCAGATGTATTATTGTTGGTATTAAATTCTAAAAAAACAAAACAAAAAAACAAAAAACAAAATGATGAACTTTTTGTAATATGAAGGTGTTGAAATATTTTAATTTAGTGATATATGCTGGAATTTGTTTCATCTAAAACTTGGAGTTAATATGAATATATATATATATCAAAGGTTATAGAATTGTGATCCTAGAAGGGGCATGTAATAGTTTTATTGCAAATAGTTTAATAGATTCTTTACTTAATGTAAAAGTTATCTATTCTTGAATATGTGTTGTGTCTGTGTGAAAAAAATGTACAGAATAGTGATTTTTGGGTCAGCATAATTATCAATGTCTTAATAAAAATGAATTGGAAAACTTTTAATAATTTAGCTGGACTCGAAACTTTTCTTTTACCCTTAAAGGTAGAATCAGAACTACTAAAAATAAAATTAAAATCACCAGCTAAAATAATATTACCCTTAGAGAAATTATATGATAAATATGTTGTGCTGATGTAATATGTTGTGCTGACGTCTGTCCAAAGCCAGGAATCCAGTGCATGTTTATTAGAGTGAACATTAAATTATTAAAATTGTATGGTAATAGAAGCTACCATACCTTTATTATCTTTATACGTGTCTATTATTTAAGGTTATGGTAATTTATTCCACAATATTGCTACACCTCTTCTTTTTTGTGAATGTTCAGAACTAACAAGAATTGTGAAAGATTTAGATTCTAGTTTGGAAATGTCATCTTCTATTAAATGAGTTTCTTGGAGAAAAACTAATTGTGAATTATGCAATTTTAGATATTTATTGCAAAATCATCTTGTTAGGGTTACGCCCATTTATATTAAGAGAAATACAATGAAGTGGTCATGTTAATTTATTGGGTTGGAATGTTGGCTAGAATTTCCATTAATTTTTAATGAATAAAAATAATGGAATACAGAAAATTATAATTGTATACTATACAGAAAAATGATTTAAGATTACAAAAGTAACATTCAACTATACATTTTTTAGTGAACATCTGAAAGATGTTTTTGTTATAATTTCTTGATAACAATTTAACAAGAAAATCCTTTAAAACCCACCTGGAGTTATAAACTCATAATTTGAGCGACATTAATCACTCAAATTAACATTCCTACTAGCAGCAAGTTTCTATCAAGCACTGCCTGAAATATGTACTATTTCATCATTTTAAACATGACTATTTAATATGCATGCAAATCAATTATTTAAGAATGTCGCAGAATGGATGAGAGTTGTTGACCACAACTGTTAGCTGAGACACAAGTATCCTGTTTTTTTTTTTAATTTATACAGATAGTTTCTAACAATTAATATACAGCACTTTTATTGCCTGCTTTTTAGTCTGAGCGCATTTTATTGCTATTTACTAATCTGCACAAGTAACGGATTTGTTTGCAGTTAAAAGCATTCTGCATCTTTACAAATATTTATCTGTTTAAAAACTTTGATTTGTGGCTTTCTCTAGTGCTTACTGTCTTGTAGGCTATTGTTTTTGTCCCCACCCCCCCTCCCGGTTGGTTGTTACACTTGGTGGCTTTGCAGTTGCCCGCCCCTACTGTAAATCTGATCTGTGACACTCCTCCCAGTCTAGTGTCATTAGCTCATTCTACCTAACACAGAGAGAACATTGGATAAGGCCTTCTGTTTCTCTTTTTTTTTTTTTTTTGAAAGGGAAAATGATTTTTTTTTTTGCCTAAATCTCCTTGTGTTCAGACTGTGCTCCTCAAACATTTTGGAAATAGAGTATATTTCAGAGCATTTATTATAACTGTAATTGCTTTAATAATGCTACAGCTCAAGTGCTCTAGGTTGCCCTGCATCTGAAGTGTTTGTGTGTTTTAGCTGCTTTTCTGTATATATATATATATATATATATATATATATATATATATATATATATATATATTTATATATATATATATATTTATATATATAAAGAAAACCAACAGCAGAGGTAACTGCAGCTTACAAAAAGCCTTTAAATCGTTGTATAAAATCTTCAATGATGAAACCAACGTAAAACGAATCACTTTTAATGATGAAACACAAAAACAGAGACGTAAGCGCTTTCACAGGCACACTCCCTGCTTCAGACGTTAACATTGAAATGGTACTACTGAAATATATAGTCATTTCACAAACCAATTAAGCTGGGTCACTCCCTAATCCTGATTAAACAGTTTTATGCCTAATTGATGCAGCACAGAAGCACACACTCCATATAAGCACAAAGCAGTTCTGCTTACGTAAATATATATATATATATATATATATATATATATATATATATATATATATATATATATATACACACAATTAAAAATAACGTTAAAAATAGTAGTAACAACAAATTAACACATAAAATATTAGCCATCAGTCCTATGCTAAAAATACTGCATTAACAAAAACACCTATGCAGTACAAATGACTAAAAAGTCAGCGAAGAGGTCTGACATTTAAAACAGGTTTGAGTGAAACAGCTTCAGAGGCCATTCCCTCGGTGTGCGCCCAACCTCAAAATCCATCTGAGCTCAGCACACTCTGTTTCATTGACTACATCACCTAAACGTTGGCTCATGGGTACTGTATGCAAAATCTGAAACACAAAACTATGAGATATACCTAAATCTAAAACATGCCTAGCTATGGCACTATATGTTTCACCTCTCCTTATATTATATAGATGGTCACGAATACGCTCACGTAAAGATCTATTAGTCTGGATGAGGGATGGCCAGTTATCGGCATTTGTGATACCTTATGGTAATAACATTAATAGGGTTAAACAGATTATCCATGACCATTGGCATATTTTACTGGTTGATGGACACACTAGGGACTTAATTGGTGATGTTCCAATATTTGTGTATAAAAACTGTAAGAATTTAAAGCAGCGTCTATGTTACACCAATACATCAGGCCAGCCCAATACAGTTAATCAAGAATTGGCTTGGGGTACTATGAAATGTGGGAATTGCCCACAATGTCCTTATGTGGATGAATCCAGGTACTTTAGACACCCAGATACGGGGGTACTGTGGCAGTTGAGGACAGGGGGTAATTGTAATACTAGAAACCTTGTGTATGTCGCTCACTGTACAACTTGTTTCAAATACTACATAGGCAAGACTAATAGATCTTTACGTGAGCGTATTCGTGACATAACGCGGCTCCGCTTAATTGGGTTTAAACCATTCTCGGCTCCACAAAGTCTGCTCTTCACTTCTTCCCTTAGAACTGATCTAGTTCTCATAATAAACACCCTATTCCTTCTCTAAAGCCTGGCACTTGCTCACTAAAGCAATTATATAAGTCAGCACTAAAAAATTAAAAGCACTACACCCTCACAAACTCCCCTTGAGTACCTTGTTCCCCATTGGCCCTTTTTTTCAATTATAAAGGAATTCCCAATACTATTCTAGCATGTCCAAAGGTCAGTTGTCAATCTCCTCTCCGGTCCAGCTGGTGAATCTGGGAATCTTGAGGCAATGTTACAACTGCCTCATGTACACAGAAAACCCCTCTCCTCCTCCCAACAAACTCCAACACATGTGAGAGATGCAACCATATAGCCAAACTGGAGACTACGCTCTCTCAACTCAGTACTGGCGTAACCAGTCAAGAGGAGAAGGAAACCACACTCACTACAATTCTATTCTCACATAAACCTACCACAACAGCAAACCAGACACATAAAACACACAAAAACATACTCGGAGGCTCTAAATAAAAATCTGCCCAAGCACCAGAGATCTCCAAAGCAGACACCCAAGCAACCGCTACCCCAAAACAAAACACGTGCAACACATAGCTCACAAAGCCAGTGTGCCGAACAGTCACAGCCCTTAAAGTTAAACAACACACTGATACACTTGTAATAGGTGACTATCGTCAGGCACACTGACGTCCCGCTCACCAGGCTGAACAAGAAGGTCACGGTGAGCTGCCCGTCAGGCGGTAGGATCAGCCACATAACACAAGCACTCAGGTCACTCCAAGGCAAGTACATATATGACTCATTGTCCATGCTGATGTGAATGACCTGAGACATACCTCCCCGGACTACATGAAAAGAGACAGAGGAGCTCTCTGAGCATGTAGCCCAGGCCGGTATGACCCTGACCTTGAGTAGCATCTTACCCTCACCAAGAATGATGCCACAATATGAAGACAAGATGATCAATTTCAACAATTGGCTTAAGTATTGGTGTCATTCAAAGGGGATCCAATGCCTGTCAGCCTGGGATGACATGCTCGACAAGCCACGATGCTTCGCTAGGGATGGCTTGCACCTGTCACACCTGGGCTTTCGGATATTGGAAAAGGCTCTTGCCACCCCCATAGTGCCTTTTTTAGGCAAGGCTCAAAAGACAAACCCACCTCCATAGGTATCACAAGAGATAAGAAACTAAGAGTAATGCTACTCAACGCCAGAAGTCTAAACCTCAAGATGCATGCACTCGAAACTCTCCTTAGCATGGAGAACATCGATATCTGTGCAGTAACAGAAACCTGGTTCAAGGCTCCCGAGAGCACCCCAGCACTACCAGATTATACCTCATAACATGCTTTTCGGCCCCAAAACTTGGACCGAACCACAAAAGGAGGGGGGAGTATCAATATTAGTCAAAGATACCCACACCTCCAGGTTGGTGGCACAGCACGAAGCATCAGAGACTATCCATGTGCAACTAACAGTGGGTAAAACTGCCTTCCAGTTTATAGCCTGCTACAGACCACCCTCCCAAACCTAGGAACCCCACTCAGCCTTCCTGAGAACAATGGAAAATATGAAGGTCTCTCCAAACACCATTATATTGGGCGACTTCAACTACCCAAACATAGACTGGGAACATTACTCTAACTCCAACATCCTAACCCAAAGGTTCCTAGAATTTATAAACTCAAATGCTATGGAACAACTTGTTACCACTCCCACAAGAGGGGAAAACATACTGGACCTGATCACCACCAACATGGGGGCTCTATGCTCCACACCAGAAATGTATCCCTCACTGGTAAGATCAGACCATAAACTAATCTCACTGGATATTCACATCCCGACCCCACCCCCTGCCCAGAAAACCAGTGAAAAACTTCTCTAAAGCAAATTTCACACTCCTCAAAACCAGGAGGAATCCTTCAAAGCCCCCGGGCCTGTGGAAAATACGGCCCAGACCGCAGAATCCTTTATAAACGCATTTATGAACACCTTCAGGAATGCATGGATCATGCAATCCCAAATAAAACAAAGACCCAATCCTCCAAAGGCAGGCGTCCTGTCTGGTGGACCCCAGCCATAAACAAACTATACAATAGAAGGAGGAAGCTACTACATGATAGAGCAAAATCCCAAAAAGGGAAGGCATCTCTGATCAGTATTGGCAAAAAACTACGGGCACTCGTAAAATCATCTTAAGGCCAGCTTCGAAAGAAAAATTGCACAGGACACCAAGGATAATCACAAGGCTCTCTTTAGTTATGTTAGGAACTTGGGTGGGAATTCTCAGATATGCTCAGAATTAGTCCAAAATGACAAAAAATACACCGAACTCTCAGACATTGCTAACATCCTAGCTGACAGGTATACACACACATATATATACACACACACACACACACACACACACACACATATATATATATATATATATATATATATATATATATATATACATATATACATATACACACACACATACACACATACATATATACACACACACACATATATATATATATATATATATATATATATATATATATATATATTTATTTACTAAAGAACCAAGGCTAACGTTCCCAATAGTTTGTAGACAAAAACTCACAGTTCCCTTGTATGGAAGAAGCTTAATCTTTCACAACAACAGGCCAACAGACAACCAACCTGTTACAAATAAACGACTCTTGAATCACATTTCCTTGTATACGTTAGTCCCATGCTAAATCCAGTTCAATCACCAACTAGACACTTCCGATTAAATATTCCTTCAAATAGGGTCCAAATACTCGACAGTACAGCTCAAAAACCAAGCGTTTTGCACCAGATGTATGAAACTCCTTTAATAAAAAGATGAGCGCTTTCGCGATATTCACTATCGCTTCATCAGATGAATATTAAAATACATGCAGCAGTTTAAATACATTGCATTACTAAAATAATCCCATTGTCATTGGCTACTAATTTAATTGCACATTTAAAATCAAATACCTTCCAATCAAAACATGTTACTTATGCTAACTTCTTCACTACTTGGGTCCACTGACGAAAACACCTCACTTCTGCTGCGCGATAAAAATGCGCACACTAATGCAGTCATAAAAATTTGCTTCTTCACTGAAACATGCAATGCTAACGGCACCTCACGCTCAATGTCAAATTGTTGCGACAATAACACTCCTTTTCTAAACTTCAAAACACCGAGGCATATGGCTCTCCTCTGCTGTCGCACAAACTTTCTCTAAAAGATATGTATATCCATAAACATAAACAAACACCAATGTCGAACTGCTTGTCCAAATGAAAAGTTCAACAATATTACGACAACTATGGATATAGTTATAAATTTATGGCTGACGAGAGTGATCTACGTATCACCGTTCTGGTGATACATTGTCTAATAATATTGACTAAACTCATTTATAGCATAATAGTGACATAATAAATATAATAGATATATCGACTTAAAAATCGATGCTCCCATGTATTAATGATAATTATATCAATATTAAAAATCATATACTAACAGTTGTTACATAGACACATATTGAGTACTCCGAATGTAATATATTTGAAAAGGTTTATGGATGACCTTTTCATTATATGGAGAGGGTCCACAGAACAATTGATGGAATTTCATCATAAACTAAACAATGCTACCAATTTTATTAAATTCACTATGGATTATTCAACACATTCCATAGTATTTTTAGACGTTAAGGTGTTCAAGCAAGAAGGAAGATTGGACACTAGAGTACATAGAAAGCTATGTTATAAACCTTCTTTTTTGCACAGGACAAGTATGCATAATCCACAGATTTTTGCAAACATAGTCAAGGGCCAAGCTATGCGCCTTTCTCGCCTATCAAGCACTGAAGTATTATTTAGGGAAGAACTTGATACCCTTAAAGAAGGTCTTCTATGTCGGGGTTATACAGCGAATGAAGTACAAGGGGCATACTCCAGTATTGATGATCTCAGAAAAAATAGAGCCCAACCCTTTTTTTCGGCTCATGTGAATGAGAAGGCAAGTAGGAACAGTAGGTCTAAATATGAGAATTTAGTGGTTCCCTTTGGTAGTAATACCAACGTCCTCAAGAGGGCGATTCAGGAAAATTGGAATATTTTGTCCAGTGACGACAAAATTAAAGACATAGTGGGTAATGCACCAAGGTTTACATATAGCAATATGTCTAACCTGAAACAAATACTTTGTCATACATCTAGCACCTATTTACCAAACACAGGGTTAGAGAGAACATCCAAATGTGGAAAGTGTCCACAATGTAAGTATATAGATCACTCCCACTACTTTAAACACCCAGATAGTGGTAGATTGTGGGACATTAGAGTAGAAGCTAATTGTCTAACACGCAATGTGGTCTATGTGGCACACTGTATTAGGTGCTTTAGATACTATGTTGGTAAATCCAATAGATCACTCAAAGAACGGATAAGGGACCACTATTATTGTTACACTAGGAAGGACTGTAGTAGTGCTTTGGCAAAACACATGTTGTCAGAGGGACAAGAGCATGAGTTCTGGTTCCAGGTTCTCCATGTAGAGAACCCGTCTGATAGAATGGGAGACATAGTTAATAGGACAGAACAGGCTGAACAAAGATGGATTCTGAGGTTAGGCGCACACAGAGGCAGAGGCTTGAATGATACTGTTTCTATTAAGCCCCATTTGAAGGGTAGACCCCTACGTTGATATTCAATCCATCAGCTAGCATTGTGAAACGGTCAAAAAATTTAATAAGTGCTTGTAGGCAGGTATGGCTATGTTAGCCGTTACATACAAGAGTCATTATTTGAAGGGAATTTCAACCACTAGTTAGCACTATGGAATGCATTGTTTTTAACACAGCATGTCCCTGTAGGCAAGCATAGTCGTTACAGTTATCATGTATGAGTGTCATTATTTTCAGGTAAAGTGACATATAATTCAGTATCGTCTTGGAGCTATTTTCATGTTATCTGTGTTATTTTTATGTCATTTATAGGTTATTTTTATCATTTTTAATTTACATCACATATTTTATATATATTTTTGGTTTAGCAGTCTTGATTATGTGACTTCTGTCATTCACACTAATATTTACAATAGATATTATAATCACAGTCTAGTTTGTTACTTGATTTTTTGGTCAAATTTAATATATTCTTGGTCAAATAAATAAAGGGTTATTGTTTCCTTGTACTTATAGACTACCTAGTTAAAAATGTTATAGTCAAAGTTTTTCTGGCTGAATTTTAGTTGTATCTACCTGATACATAGATTATTGATTTAGCTGATATATAGTACATTATGTTATCTTATATTTTTTATTATATAACTCTGCTATATTATATAGGAGTTTTATGAAGGTTTATTATATTTAACAACTGTTAGTATATGATTTTTAATATTGATATAATTATCATTAATACATGGGAGCATCGATTTTTAAGTCGATATAACTATTATATTTATTATGTCACTATTATGCTATAAATGAGTTTAGTCAATATTATTAGACAATGTATCACCAGAACGGTGATACGTAGATCACTCTCGTCAGCCATAAATTTATAACTATATCCATAGTTGTTGTAATATTGTTGAACTTTTCATTTGGACAAGCAGTTCGACATTGGTGTTTGTTTATGGATATACATATCTTTTAGAGAAAGTTTGTGCGACAGCAGAGGAGAGCCATATGCCTCGGTGTTTTGAAGTTTAGAAAAGGAGTGTTATTGTCGCAACAATTTGACATTGAGCGTGAGGTGCCGTTAGCATTGCATGTTTCAGTGAAGAAGCAAATTTTTATGATGGCATTAGTGTGCGCATTTTTATCGCGCAGCAGAAGTGAGGTGTTTTCGTCAGTGGTCCCAAGTAGTGAAGAAGTTAGCATAAGTAACATGTTTTGATTGGAAGGTATTTGATTTTAAATGTGCAATTAAATTAGTAGCCAATGACAATGGGATTATTTTAGTAATGCAATGTATTTAAACTGCTGCATGTATTTTAATATTCATCTGATGAAGCGATAGTGAATATGTAGCTCATCTTTTTATTAAAGGAGTTTCATACATCTGGTGCAAAACGCTTGGTTTTTGAGCTATACTGTCAGAGTATTTGGACCATATTTGAAGGAATATTTAATCGGAAGTGTCTAGTTGGTGATTGAACTGGATTTAGCATGGGACTAACGTATACAAGGAAATGTGATTCAAGAATCGTTTATTTGTAACATTGTCTGTTGGCCTGTTATTGTGAAAGATTAAGCTTCTTCCATACAAAATATATATATATATATATATATATATATATATATATATATATATATATATATATATATATATATATGTTCATACTAGGCTACAGTGACACAGAAGTGATAGCCGAGGTAAACCTACGATCTCCCATCCACTCAAGATTCCTCTTGAAGAGAGTCAATGTGGGACTCTGGAATAAAATCCCAGTCCAGGTTAGGCAGAGTGAAGGGAGCCTCTGGGTTATGAATCTGTCCCTCCAGCATGTCCTATTTATTTCAGTGCTGAGGTTCAAGTCTCTGAAGCACGTAGCTCGATGGGATTTGGATTTTCTGAGGTGCAGCATGTCCATTATTTCCGGGTTGGACATGGCTTTATACGTCAGGCACAGATCGCCTCTGAGCAGGCGGTATGCCACTGAGTAGAGCTGGAGTTTCTTTAACCGGGCAACATATTGCATCTGTTTGAGCCCTTTGATCCTCTTGGTGAGGTACTTTTGGGGTCTTTCCAGTTGCTGCAGGTGTCTGGTAAGGTACATCCCAAAAGGGGCATTGTACTCAATTATGGGCCTGATGAGGGATGAGTAAAGAGGTACGATGACCTCCCCTGATCTAGATGTGAATCCCTTCATGATTAGGTGGGCTATATAAAATGTTTTTCTACCACTTTGGCCACGTGGTTGTCAAATGAGAGATTGTTATCAACTTGGGTCCCCAGGTCCCTAATGACTTCTTCTGCACTTAATGGATTACCACCTATGTGGTAATTTGCCAAAGGGGATGACTATACACTTTTTGGCGTTTAGCTTGAGGCCATGGCTCTGGCACCAGTTGTCTGTTTCTATGAAGCCCTTTTGGAGGATGCTTGTGTCGGCTGGAGAGTTGATAATGGCGCCCAGTTTGCAGTCATCTGCGAACTTGGTCAGCCACAGTCCTTCCGTGTTGGCCTGTACCGCCGAGAAATATATACCGAACAAGAGAGGTCCCAGGACTGAGCCTTGTGGGACGCCACTTGTAACTGGTTTGGAGTCTGACATGGCTCCAGCAATTCTAACCATGTGGGTCCTGTCATTGAGCCAGTTTGCAACCCATCTAGTGACATAAGGGTTTATATTTAAGCTGGTGAGCTTATCTATAATGCCGAGTGGGGTATTGTATCGAAGGCTTTTGCGAGGTCCAGGTAGGCTGTGTGGACCACCTTCCCCTCGTCAATGGCCTTGGTGACTGTTTCAAAGAAATCAACCAGGTTTAAGAGGCAGGATCTGCCCTTAAAGCCAAACTGGTTAGGATCCAGTGTCTGTAGGTCCCCAATATCTTTATTTATGAGGTCCATGATGATCCTTTCCATAGCTTTGCAGACCAAGCTAATCAGGCTTATGGGGCGATAGTTTCCAGGATACGTTGAGGCACCACCTTTGTGGAGAGGGACCACTGTTGCTGTACGCCAATCTTTGGGTACATATCCTGTAGTAAGGCTAAGATTGAACAGTAGTTTTATGTTTGGGTTTAGCTCTTCTTGGAGTTCATGTAGGACGCAACCCGGGACACCATCTGGTCCCATTGATGCTGTGTTTTTTGCTTTGGAGAGGGCGGCTCTTACCTGAGCATCTGAGATGTCAGGGGGGCAGCACTCTGCTGGGATAGATATTTGCCCTTTTGGTAGGGAGGGGGAGAAGTTTGCACTGAACCTGTCAGCTAGGATGTTGGCAATGTCTGTGGGCTCGGTGTATTTTTTGTCATGTTGGACTAATTCTGAGCATATCTGGGAATTCCCACCCAGGTTCCTAACATAACTAAAGAAAGCCTTGTGATTATCCTTAGTGTCCTGTGCAATTTTTCTCTTGAAGCTGGCCTTAGACGATTTTATGAGTGCCCGTAGTTTTTTGCTAATACTGATCAGAGATGCCTTCCCTTTTTGGGATTTTGCTCTATCATGTAGTAGCTTCCTCCTTCTATTGTATAGTTTGTTTATGGCTGGGGTCCACCAAACAGGACGTCTGCCTTTGGAGGATTGGGTCATGGTTTTATTTGGGATTGCATGATCCATGCATTCCTGAAGGTGTTCATAGAATGCGTTTATAAAGGATTCTGCGGTCTGGGCCGTATTTTCCACAGGCCGGGGCTTTGAAGGATTTCGCCTCGGTTTTGAGGCGTGTGAAATTTGCTTTAGAGAAGTTTTTCACTGTGGTTTTCTGGGCAGGGGGTGGGGTCGGGATGTGAATATCCAGTGAGATTAGTTTATGGTCTGATCTTACCAGTGAGCGATACACTTCTGGTCTGGAGCATAGTGTCCCCATGTTGGTGATGATCAGGTCCAGTCTGTTTTCCCCTCTTGTGGGAGTGGTAACAAGTTGTTCCATAGCTTTTGAGTTTATAAATTCTAGGAACCTTTGGGCTAGGGTGTTGGAGCTAGAGTAATGCTCCCAGTCTATGTTTGGGTAGTTGAAGTCGCCCAATATAATGGTGTTTGGAGAGACCTTCATATTTTTCAGTATTCTCAGGAAGGCCAAGTGGGGTTCCTGTGTTTGGGAGGGTGGTCTGTAGCAGGCTATAAACTGGAAAGCAGTTTTACCCACAGTTAGTTGCACATGGATAGTCTCTGATGCTTTGTGCTGTGCCACCAACCTGGAGGTGTGGGTATCTTTGACGAATATTGATACTCCCCCTCCTTTTGTGGTTTGGTCCAGGTTTTGAGGCCGAAAAGCATGGTATGAGGTATAACCTGGTAGTGCTGGGGTGCTCTCGGGAGCCTTGAACCAGGTTTCTGTTACTGCACAGATATCGATGTTCTCCATGCTAAGGAGAGTTCAGTCGTGCATCTTGAGGTTTAGACTTCTGGCGTTGAGTAGCATTACTCAGTTTCTTATCCCTTGTGATACCTATGGAGGTGGGTTTGTCTTTTGAGCCTTGCCTAAAAAAGGCACTATGGGAGTAGCAAGAGCCTTTGCCAATATCCGAAAGCCCAGGGGTGACAGGTGCAAGCCGTCCCTAGCGAAGCATCGTGGCTTGTCGAGCATGTCATCCCAGGCTGACAGGCATTGGATCCCCTTTGAATGACACCAACACTTAAGCCAATTGTTGAAATTGATAATCTTGTCTTCATATTGTGGCATCATTCTTGGTGAGGGTAAGATGCTACTCAAGGTCAGGGTCATACCGGCATCATTCTTGGTGAGGGTAAGATGCTACTCAAGGTCAGGGTCATACCGGCCTGGGCTACATGCTCAGAGAGCTCCTCTGTCTCTTTTCATGTAGTCCGGGGAGGTATGTCTCAGGTCATTCACACCAGCATGGACAATGAGTCATATATGTACTTGCCTTGGAGTGACCTGAGTGCTTGTTATGTGGCGGATCCTAGCGCCCAACAGGCAGCTCACCGTGACCTTCTTGTTCAGCCTGGTGAGCGGGACGTCAGTGTGCCTGACGAC